>NW_026780359.1:0-39930 GCF_030144855.1 Hypanus sabinus | reverse complement strand
TGATGGTTGAGGGGTAATCACAGTCCCTGAAGCTGGTGGTGTGTGTCCTGAGGCTCCTGTCCTCCACATTGATGGTTGAGGGGTGATAACCGTCCCTGAACCTGGTGGTGTGGGTCCTGAGGCCCCTGTACCTCCTTCCTGATGGTTGAGGGGTGATAACTGTCCCTGAACCTGGTGGTGTGGGTCCTGAGGCTTCTGTACCTCCTTCCTGATGGTTGTGGGGTGATAACTGTCACTGAACCTGGTCGTGAGAGTACGGAGGCTCCTGTACCTCCTTCCTGATGGATGTGGGTTGATAACTGTCCCTGAACCTTGTGGTGTGGGTCCTGAAGCTCCTGTACCTCCTTCCTGATGGTTGAGGGGTTAATGACTGTCCCTGAACCTGGCGGTGTGGGTCCTGAGGCTCCTGTTCCTCCTTCCCGATGGTTGAGGGGTTGATAACTCTTCCTGAACCTGGTGGTGTGGGTCCTGAGTCTCCTGTACCTCATTCCTGGTGCTTGAGGGGTTGATCACCGTTTTTGAACCTGGTGGTGTGGTTCCTGTGGCTCCTGTAACTCCTTCCTGATGGTTGAGGGGTAATCACAGTCCCTGAAACTGGTGGTGTGTGTCCTGAGGCTCCTGTCCTCCATATTGATGGTTGAGGGGTGATAACTGTCCCTGAACCTGGTGGTGTGGGTCCTGAGGCTCCTGCACCTCCTTACTGATGGTTGTGGGGTGATATCTGTCCCTGAACCTGGTGGTGTGGGTCCTGAGGCTACTGTACCTCCTTCCTGATGGTGGGGTGGTGAGAACTGTCCCTGAACCTGGTGGTGTGGGTCCTGAGGCTCCTGGACCTCCTTCCTGATGGTTGTGGGGTAATAACTGTCCCTGAACCTGGTGGTGTGGGTCCTGAGGCTCCTGGACCTCCTTCCGGATGGTTGAGGGGTGATAACTGTCCCTGAACCTGGTGGTGTGGGTCCTGAGGCTCCTGTACCTCCTTCCTGATGGTTGAGGGGTAATAACTGACCCTGAACCTGATGGTGTGGGTCCTGGGGCTCCTGTTCCTCCTTCCTGATGGTGAGTGGTGATAACTGCCCCTGAACATGGTGGTGTGGGTCCTGAGGCTCCTGTACCTCCTTCCTGATGGTTGAGGGGTTGATAACTCTTCCTGAACCTGGTGGTGTGGGTCCTGAGGCTCCTGTACCTCATTCCTGGTGGTTGAGGGGTTGATAACCGTTTTTGAACCTGGTGGTGTGGATCCTCTGGCTCCTGTACCTCCTTCCTGATGGTTGAGGGGTAATCACAGTCCCTGAACCTGGTGGTGTGTGTCCTGAGGCTCCTGTCCTCCATATTGATGGTTGAGGGGTGATAACTGTCCCTGAACCTGGTGGTGTGGGTCCTGAGGCTCCTATACCTCCTTCCTGATGGTTGTGGGGTGCTAACTGTCCCTGAACCTGGTCGCGTGAGTCCTAAGGCTCCTGTATCTCCTTCCTGATGGTTGAGGGGTGATAACTGTCCCTGAACCTGGTGGTGTGGATCTTGAGGCTCCTGTACCTCCTTCCTGATGGTTGAGGGGTAATAACTGACCCTGAACCTGGTGGTGTGGGTCCTGAGGCTCCTGTACCTGCTTCCTGATGGTTGAGGGGTGATAACTGTCCCTGAACCTAGTCGTGTGTGTCCTGAGGCTCCTGTACCTCCTTCCTGATGTTTGAGGGGTGATAACTGCCCCTGAACCTGGTGGTGTGGGTCCTGAGGCTCCTGTACCTCCTTCCTGATGGTTGAGGGGTTGATAACTGTCCCTGAACCTGGTGGTGTGGGTCCTGAGGCTCCTGTTCCTCCTTCCCGATGGTTGAGGGGTTGATAACTCTTCCTGAACCTGGTGGTGTGGGTCCTGAGGCTCCTGTACCTCATTCCTGGTGGTTGAGGGGTTGATAACCGTTTTTGAACCTGGTGGTGTGGTTACTCTGGCTCCTGTACCTCCTTCCTGATGGTTGAGGGGTAATCACAGTCCCTGAAGCTGGTGGTGTGTGTCCTGAGGCTCCTGTCCTCCATATTGATGGTTGAGGGGTGATAACTGTCCCTGAACGTGGTGTGGGTCCTGAGGCCCCTGTACCTCCTTCCTGATGGTTGAGGGGTGATAACTGTCCCTGAACCTGGTGGTGTGTGTCCTGAGGCTCCTGTCCTCCATATTGATGGTTGAGGGGTGATAACTGTCCCTGAACCTGGTGGTGTGGGTCCTGAGGCTCCTGCACCTCCTTACTGATGGTTGTGGGGTGATAACTGTCCCTGAACCTGGTGGTGTGGGTCCTGAGGCTACTGTACCTCCTTCCTGATGGTGGAGTGGTGAGAACTGTCCCTGAACCTGGTGGTGTGGGTCCTGAGGCTCCTGGACCTCCTTCCTGATGGTTGTGGGGTGATAACTGTCCCTGAACCTGGTGGTGTGGGTCCTGAGGCTCCTGGACCTCCTTCCGGATGGTTGAGGGGTGATAACTGTCACTGAACCTGGCGGTGTGGGTCCTGAGGCTCCTGTTCCTCCTTCCCGATGGTTGAGGGGTTGATAACTCTTCCTGAACCTGGTGGTGTGGGTCCTGAGGCTCCTGTACCTCATTCCTGGTGCTTGAGGGGTTGATAACCGTTTTTGAACCTGGTGGTGTGGTTCCTGTGGCTCCTGTAACTCCTTCCTGATGGTTGAGGGGTAATCACAGTCCCTGAAACTGGTGGTGTGTGTCCTGAGGCTCCTGTCCTCCATATTGATGGTTGAGGGGTGATAACTGTCCCTGAACCTGGTGGTGTGGGTCCTGAGGCTCCTGCACCTCCTTGCTGATGGTTGTGGGGTGATAACTGTCCCTGAACCTGGTGGTGTGGGTGCTGAGGCTACTGTACCTCCTTCCTGATGGTGGGGTGGTGAGAACTGTCCCTGAACCTGGTGGTGTGGGTCCTGAGGCTCCTGGACCTCCTTCCTGATGGTTGTGGGGTGATAACTGTCCCTGAACCTGGTAGTGTGGGTCCTGAGGCTCCTGGACCTCCTTCCGGATGGTTGAGGGGTGATAACAGTCCCTGAACCTGGTGGTGTGAGTCCTGAGACTCCTGTACCTCCTTCCTGATGGTTGAGGGGTGATAACGGACCCTGAACCTGGTGGTGTGGGTCCTGAGGCTCCTGTTCCTCCTTCCTGATGGTTGAGGGGTGATAACTGTCCCTGAACCTGGTGGTGTGGTTCCTGAGGCTCCAGTTCCTCCTTCCTGATGGTTGAGGGGCGATAACTGTCCCTGAACCTGGCGGTGTGGGTCCTGAGGCTCCTGTACCTCCTTCCTGATGGTTGAGGGGTGATAACTGTCCCTGAACCTGGTGGTGTGGGTCCTGAGTCCCCTGTACCTCCTTCCTGATGGTTGAGGGGTGATAACTGTCACTGAACCTGGTCGTGTGAGTACTGAGGCTCTTGTACCTCCTTCCTGATGGATGTGGGGTGATAACTGTCCCTGAACCTTGTGGTGTGGGTCCTAAGGCTCCTGTAACTCCTACCTAATGGTTGAGGGGTGACAAGTGTTTCCTGAACCTGGTGGTGTGGTCCTGAGTCTCCTGTACCTCCTTCCTGATGGTTGAAGGGTAATAACTGTCCCTGAACCTGGTGGTGTGTGTCCTGAGGCTCTTGTACCTCCTTCCTGATGGGTGAGGGGTAATAACTGTCCCTGAACCTGGTGGTGTTGGTGCTGTGGCTCCTGCAACTCCTTCCTGATGGTTGTGGGGTGATAACGGTCCCTGAACCTGGTGGTGTGGGTCCTGAGGCTCCTGTACCTCCTTCCTGATGGTTGAGGGGTAGTAACTGTCCCTGAACCTGGTGGTGTGGGTCCTGGGGCTCCTGTACCTCCTTCCTGATGGTTGAGGGGTCAAAACTGTCCCTGTACCTGGTGGTGTGGGTCATGAGGCTCCTGTACCTCCTTCCTGATGGTTGAGGGGTAGTAACTGTCCCTGAACCTGGTGGTGTAGGTCCTGGGGCTCCTGTACCTCCTTCCTGATAGTTGAGGGGTAATAACTGTCCCTAAACCTGGTGGTGTGGGTCCTGAGGCTCCTATACCTCCTTCCTGATGGTTGTGGGGTGCTAACTGTCCCTGAACCTGGTCGCGTGGGTCCTAAGGCTCCTGTATCTCCTTCCTGATGGTTGAGGGGTAATAACTGACCCTGAACCTGGTGGTGTGGGTCCTGAGGCTCCTGTACCTGCTTCCTGATGGTTGAGGGGTGATAACTGTCCCTGAACCTAGTTGTGTGTGTCCTGAGGCTCCTGTACCTCCTTCCTGATGTTTGAGGGGTGATAACTGTCCCTGAACCTGGTGGTGTGGGTCCTGAGGCTCCTGGACCTCCTTCCTGATGGTTGAGGGGTGATAACTGTCCCTGAACCTAGTTGTGTGTGTCCTGAGGCTCCTGTACCTCCTTCCTGATGTTTGAGGGGTGATAACTGTCCCTGAACCTGGTGGTGTGGGTCCTGAGGCTCCTGGACCTCCTTCCTGATGGTTGAGGGGTAATAACTGACCCTGAACCTGGTGGTGTGGGTCCTGAGGCTCCTGTTCCTCCTTCCCGATGGTTGAGGGGTTGATAACTCTTCCTGAACCTGGTGGTGTGGGTCCTGAGGCTCCTGTACCTCATTCCTGATGGTTGAGGGGTTGATAACCGTTTTTGAACCTGGTGGTGTGGTTCCTCTGGCTCCTGTACCTCCTTCCTGATGATTGAGGGGTAATCACAGTCCCTGAACCTGGTGGTGTGTGTCCTGAGGCTCCTGTCCTCCATATTGATGGTTGAGGGGTGATAACTGTCCCTGAACCTGGTGGTGTTGGTCCTGAGGCCCCTGTACCTCCTTCCTGATGGTTGAGGGGTGATAACTGTCACTGAACCTGGTCGTGTGAGTACTGAGGCTCTTGTACCTCCTTCCTGATGGATGTGGGGTGATAACTGTCCCTGAACCTTGTGGTGTGGGTCCTAAGGCTCCTGTAACTCCTACCTAATGGTTGAGGGGTGATAAGTGTTTCCTGAACCTGGTGGTGTGTGTCCTGAGGCTCTTGTACCTCCTTCCTGATGGTTGAGGGGTAATAACTGTCCCTGAACCTGGTGGTGTTGGTGCTGTGGCTCCTGCAACTCCTTCCTGATGGTTGTGGGGTGATAACTGTCCCTGAACCTGGTGGTGTGGGTCCTGAGGCTCCTGTACCTCCTTCCTGATGGTTGAGGTGTAGTAACTGTCCCTGAACCTGGTGGTGTGGGTCCTGGGGCTCCTGTACCTCCTTCCTGAAGGTTGAGGGGTGATAACTGTCCCTGAACCTGGTGGTGTGGGTCATGAGGCTCCTGTACCTCCTTCCTGATGGTTGAGGGGTAGTAACTGTCCCTGAACCTGGTGGTGTAGGTCCTGGGGCTTCTGTACCTCCTTCCTGATAGTAGAGGGGTAATAACTGTCCCTAAACCTGCTGGTGTGGGTCCTGAGGCTCCTATACCTCCTTCCTGATGGTTGTGGGGTGCTAACTGTCCCTGAACCTGGTGGTGTGGGTCCTGGGGCTCCTGTACCTCCTTCCTGAAGGTTGAGGGGTGATAACTGTCCCTGAACCTGGTGGTGTGGATCTTGAGGCTCCTGTACCTCCTTCCTGATGGTTGAGGGGTGATAGCTGACCCTGAACCTGGTGGTGTGGGTCCTGAGGCTCCTGTACCTGCTTCCTGATGGTTGAGGGGTGATAACTGTCCCTGAAGCTAGTCGTGTGTGTCCTGAGGCTCCTGTACCTCCTTCCTGATGGATGTGGGGTGATAACTGTCCCTGAACCTGGTGGTGTGGGTCCTGAGGCTACTGTACCTCCTTCCTGATGGTTCAGAGGTGATAACTGACCCTGAAACTGGTGGTGTGGGTCCTGAGGCTCCTGTACCTCCTTCCTGATGGTTGAGGGGTTGATCACTGACCCTGAACCTGGTGGTGTGGGTCCTGAGGCTCCTGTACCTCCTTCCTGATGGTTGAGGGGTTGATAACTGTCCCTGAACCTGGTGGTGTGGGTCCTGAGGCTCCTGTACCTCATTCCTGATGGTTGAGGGGTTGATAACCGTTTTTGAACCTGGTGGTGTGGTTCCGCTGGCTCCTGTACCTCCTTCCTGATGATTGAGGGGTAATCACAGTCCCTGAACCTGGTGGTGTGTGTCCTGAGGCTCCTGTCCTCCATATTGATGGTTGAGGGGTGATAACTGTCCCTGAACCTGGTGGTGTTGGTCCTGAGGCCCCTGTACCTCCTTCCTGATGGTTGAGGGGTGATAACTGTCACTGAACCTGGTCGTGTGAGTACTGAGGCTCTTGTACCTCCTTCCTGATGGATGTGGGGTGATAACTGTCCCTGAACCTTGTGGTGTGGGTCCTAAGGCTCCTGTAACTCCTACCTAATGGTTGAGGGGTGATAAGTGTTTCCTGAACCTGGTGGTGTGTGTCCTGAGGCTCTTGTACCTCCTTCCTGATGGTTGAGGGGTAATAACTGTCCCTGAACCTGGTGGTGTTGGTGCTGTGGCTCCTGCAACTCCTTCCTGATGGTTGTGGGGTGATAACTGTCCCTGAACCTGGTGGTGTGGGTCCTGAGGCTCCTGTACCTCCTTCCTGATGGTTGAGGTGTAGTAACTGTCCCTGAACCTGGTGGTGTGGGTCCTGGGGCTCCTGTACCTCCTTCCTGAAGGTTGAGGGGTGATAACTGTCCCTGAACCTGGTGGTGTGGGTCATGAGGCTCCTGTACCTCCTTCCTGATGGTTGAGGGGTAGTAACTGTCCCTGAACCTGGTGGTGTAGGTCCTGGGGCTTCTGTACCTCCTTCCTGATAGTAGAGGGGTAATAACTGTCCCTAAACCTGCTGGTGTGGGTCCTGAGGCTCCTATACCTCCTTCCTGATGGTTGAGGGGTGATAGCTGACCCTGAACCTGGTGGTGTGGGTCCTGAGGCTCCTGTACCTGCTTCCTGATGGTTGAGGGGTGATAACTGTCCCTGAAGCTAGTCGTGTGTGTCCTGAGGCTCCTGTACCTCCTTCCTGATGGATGTGGGGTGATAACTGTCCCTGAACCTGGTGGTGTGGGTCCTGAGGCTACTGTACCTCCTTCCTGATGGTTCAGAGGTGATAACTGACCCTGAAACTGGTGGTGTGGGTCCTGAGGCTCCTGTACCTCCTTCCTGATGGTTGAGGGGTTGATCACTGACCCTGAACCTGGTGGTGTGGGTCCTGAGGCTCCTGTACCTCCTTCCTGATGGTTGAGGGGTTGATAACTGTCCCTGAACCTGGTGGTGTGGGTCCTGAGGCTCCTGTTCCTCCTTCCCGATGGTTGAGGGGTTGATAACTCTTCCTGAACCTGGTGGTGTGGGTCCTGAGGCTCCTGTACCTCATTCCTGGTGGTTGAGGGGTTGATAACCGTTTTTGAACCTGGTGGTGTGGTTACTCTGGCTCCTGTACCTCCTTCCTGATGGTTGAGGGGTAATCACAGTCCCTGAAGCTGGTGGTGTGTGTCCTGAGGCTCCTGTCCTCCATATTGATGGTTGAGGGGTGATAACTGTCCCTGAACGTGGTGTGGGTCCTGAGGCCCCTGTACCTCCTTCCTGATGGTTGAGGGGTGATAACTGTCCCTGAACCTGGTGGTGTGTGTCCTGAGGCTCCTGTCCTCCATATTGATGGTTGAGGGGTGATAACTGTCCCTGAACCTGGTGGTGTGGGTCCTGAGGCTCCTGCACCTCCTTACTGATGGTTGTGGGGTGATAACTGTCCCTGAACCTGGTGGTGTGGGTCCTGAGGCTACTGTACCTCCTTCCTGATGGTGGAGTGGTGAGAACTGTCCCTGAACCTGGTGGTGTGGGTCCTGAGGCTCCTGGACCTCCTTCCTGATGGTTGTGGGGTGATAACTGTCCCTGAACCTGGTGGTGTGGGTCCTGAGGCTCCTGGACCTCCTTCCGGATGGTTGAGGGGTGATAACTGTCACTGAACCTGGCGGTGTGGGTCCTGAGGCTCCTGTTCCTCCTTCCCGATGGTTGAGGGGTTGATAACTCTTCCTGAACCTGGTGGTGTGGGTCCTGAGGCTCCTGTACCTCATTCCTGGTGCTTGAGGGGTTGATAACCGTTTTTGAACCTGGTGGTGTGGTTCCTGTGGCTCCTGTAACTCCTTCCTGATGGTTGAGGGGTAATCACAGTCCCTGAAACTGGTGGTGTGTGTCCTGAGGCTCCTGTCCTCCATATTGATGGTTGAGGGTTGATAACTGTCCCTGAACCTGGTGGTGTGGGTCCTGAGGCTCCTGCACCTCCTTGCTGATGGTTGTGGGGTGATAACTGTCCCTGAACCTGGTGGTGTGGGTGCTGAGGCTACTGTACCTCCTTCCTGATGGTGGGGTGGTGAGAACTGTCCCTGAACCTGGTGGTGTGGGTCCTGAGGCTCCTGGACCTCCTTCCTGATGGTTGTGGGGTGATAACTGTCCCTGAACCTGGTAGTGTGGGTCCTGAGGCTCCTGGACCTCCTTCCGGATGGTTGAGGGGTGATAACTGTCCCTGAACCTGGTGGTGTGAGTCCTGAGACTCCTGTACCTCCTTCCTGATGGTTGAGGGGTGATAACGGACCCTGAACCTGGTGGTGTGGGTCCTGAGGCTCCTGTTCCTCCTTCCTGATGGTTGAGGGGTGATAACTGTCCCTGAACCTGGTGGTGTGGTTCCTGAGGCTCCAGTTCCTCCTTCCTGATGGTTGAGGGGCGATAACTGTCCCTGAACCTGGCGGTGTGGGTCCTGAGGCTCCTGTACCTCCTTCCTGATGGTTGAGGGGTGATAACTGTCCCTGAACCTGGTGGTGTGGGTCCTGAGTCCCCTGTACCTCCTTCCTGATGGTTGAGGGGTGATAACTGTCACTGAACCTGGTCGTGTGAGTACTGAGGCTCTTGTACCTCCTTCCTGATGGATGTGGGGTGATAACTGTCCCTGAACCTTGTGGTGTGGGTCCTAAGGCTCCTGTAACTCCTACCTAATGGTTGAGGGGTGACAAGTGTTTCCTGAACCTGGTGGTGTGGTCCTGAGTCTCCTGTACCTCCTTCCTGATGGTTGAAGGGTAATAACTGTCCCTGAACCTGGTGGTGTGTGTCCTGAGGCTCTTGTACCTCCTTCCTGATGGGTGAGGGGTAATAACTGTCCCTGAACCTGGTGGTGTTGGTGCTGTGGCTCCTGCAACTCCTTCCTGATGGTTGTGGGGTGATAACGGTCCCTGAACCTGGTGGTGTGGGTCCTGAGGCTCCTGTACCTCCTTCCTGATGGTTGAGGGGTAGTAACTGTCCCTGAACCTGGTGGTGTGGGTCCTGGGGCTCCTGTACCTCCTTCCTGATGGTTGAGGGGTCAAAACTGTCCCTGTACCTGGTGGTGTGGGTCATGAGGCTCCTGTACCTCCTTCCTGATGGTTGAGGGGTAGTAACTGTCCCTGAACCTGGTGGTGTAGGTCCTGGGGCTCCTGTACCTCCTTCCTGATAGTTGAGGGGTAATAACTGTCCCTAAACCTGGTGGTGTGGGTCCTGAGGCTCCTATACCTCCTTCCTGATGGTTGTGGGGTGCTAACTGTCCCTGAACCTGGTCGCGTGGGTCCTAAGGCTCCTGTATCTCCTTCCTGATGGTTGAGGGGTAATAACTGACCCTGAACCTGGTGGTGTGGGTCCTGAGGCTCCTGTACCTGCTTCCTGATGGTTGAGGGGTGATAACTGTCCCTGAACCTAGTTGTGTGTGTCCTGAGGCTCCTGTACCTCCTTCCTGATGTTTGAGGGGTGATAACTGTCCCTGAACCTGGTGGTGTGGGTCCTGAGGCTCCTGGACCTCCTTCCTGATGGTTGAGGGGTAATAACTGACCCTGAACCTGGTGGTGTGGGTCCTGAGGCTACTGTACCTCCTTCCTGATGGTTCAGAGGTGATAACTGACCCTGAAACTGGTGGTGTGGGTCCTGAGGCTCCTGTACCTCCTTCCTGATGGTTGAGGGGTTGATAACTGACCCTGAACCTGGTGGTGTGGGTCCTGAGGCTCCTGTACCTCCTTCCTGATGGTTGAGGGGTTGATAACTGTCCCTGAACCTGGTGGTGTGGGTCCTGAGGCTCCTGTTCCTCCTTCCCGATGGTTGAGGGGTTGATAACTCTTCCTGAACCTGGTGGTGTGGGTCCTGAGGCTCCTGTACCTCATTCCTGGTGGTTGAGGGGTTGATAACCGTTTTTGAACCTGGTGGTGTGGTTACTCTGGCTCCTGTACCTCCTTCCTGATGGTTGAGGGGTAATCACAGTCCCTGAAGCTGGTGGTGTGTGTCCTGAGGCTCCTGTCCTCCATATTGATGGTTGAGGGGTGATAACTGTCCCTGAACGTGGTGTGGGTCCTGAGGCCCCTGTACCTCCTTCCTGATGGTTGAGGGGTGATAACTGTCCCTGAACCTGGTGGTGTGTGTCCTGAGGCTCCTGTCCTCCATATTGATGGTTGAGGGGTGATAACTGTCCCTGAACCTGGTGGTGTGGGTCCTGAGGCTCCTGCACCTCCTTACTGATGGTTGTGGGGTGATAACTGTCCCTGAACCTGGTGGTGTGGGTCCTGAGGCTACTGTACCTCCTTCCTGATGGTGGAGTGGTGAGAACTGTCCCTGAACCTGGTGGTGTGGGTCCTGAGGCTCCTGGACCTCCTTCCTGATGGTTGTGGGGTGATAACTGTCCCTGAACCTGGTGGTGTGGGTCCTGAGGCTCCTGGACCTCCTTCCGGATGGTTGAGGGGTGATAACTGTCACTGAACCTGGCGGTGTGGGTCCTGAGGCTCCTGTTCCTCCTTCCCGATGGTTGAGGGGTTGATAACTCTTCCTGAACCTGGTGGTGTGGGTCCTGAGGCTCCTGTACCTCATTCCTGGTGCTTGAGGGGTTGATAACCGTTTTTGAACCTGGTGGTGTGGTTCCTGTGGCTCCTGTAACTCCTTCCTGATGGTTGAGGGGTAATCACAGTCCCTGAAACTGGTGGTGTGTGTCCTGAGGCTCCTGTCCTCCATATTGATGGTTGAGGGGTGATAACTGTCCCTGAACCTGGTGGTGTGGGTCCTGAGGCTCCTGCACCTCCTTGCTGATGGTTGTGGGGTGATAACTGTCCCTGAACCTGGTGGTGTGGGTGCTGAGGCTACTGTACCTCCTTCCTGATGGTGGGGTGGTGAGAACTGTCCCTGAACCTGGTGGTGTGGGTCCTGAGGCTCCTGGACCTCCTTCCTGATGGTTGTGGGGTGATAACTGTCCCTGAACCTGGTAGTGTGGGTCCTGAGGCTCCTGGACCTCCTTCCGGATGGTTGAGGGGTGATAACTGTCCCTGAACCTGGTGGTGTGAGTCCTGAGACTCCTGTACCTCCTTCCTGATGGTTGAGGGGTGATAACGGACCCTGAACCTGGTGGTGTGGGTCCTGAGGCTCCTGTTCCTCCTTCCTGATGGTTGAGGGGTGATAACTGTCCCTGAACCTGGTGGTGTGGTTCCTGAGGCTCCAGTTCCTCCTTCCTGATGGTTGAGGGGCGATAACTGTCCCTGAACCTGGCGGTGTGGGTCCTGAGGCTCCTGTACCTCCTTCCTGATGGTTGAGGGGTGATAACTGTCCCTGAACCTGGTGGTGTGGGTCCTGAGTCCCCTGTACCTCCTTCCTGATGGTTGAGGGGTGATAACTGTCACTGAACCTGGTCGTGTGAGTACTGAGGCTCTTGTACCTCCTTCCTGATGGATGTGGGGTGATAACTGTCCCTGAACCTTGTGGTGTGGGTCCTAAGGCTCCTGTAACTCCTACCTAATGGTTGAGGGGTGACAAGTGTTTCCTGAACCTGGTGGTGTGGTCCTGAGTCTCCTGTACCTCCTTCCTGATGGTTGAAGGGTAATAACTGTCCCTGAACCTGGTGGTGTGTGTCCTGAGGCTCTTGTACCTCCTTCCTGATGGTTGAGGGGTAATAACTGTCCCTGAACCTGGTGGTGTTGGTGCTGTGGCTCCTGCAACTCCTTCCTGATGGTTGTGGGGTGATAACTGTCCCTGAACCTGGTGGTGTGGGTCCTGAGGCTCCTGTACCTCCTTCCTGATGGTTGAGGGGTAGTAACTGTCCCTGAACCTGGTGGTGTGGGTCCTGGGGCTCCTGTACCTCCTTCCTGATGGTTGAGGGGTCAAAACTGTCCCTGTACCTGGTGGTGTGGGTCATGAGGCTCCTGTACCTCCTTCCTGATGGTTGAGGGGTAGTAACTGTCCCTGAACCTGGTGGTGTAGGTCCTGGGGCTCCTGTACCTCCTTCCTGATAGTTGAGGGGTAATAACTGTCCCTAAACCTGGTGGTGTGGGTCCTGAGGCTCCTATACCTCCTTCCTGATGGTTGTGGGGTGCTAACTGTCCCTGAACCTGGTCGCGTGGGTCCTAAGGCTCCTGTATCTCCTTCCTGATGGTTGAGGGGTAATAACTGACCCTGAACCTGGTGGTGTGGGTCCTGAGGCTCCTGTACCTGCTTCCTGATGGTTGAGGGGTGATAACTGTCCCTGAACCTAGTTGTGTGTGTCCTGAGGCTCCTGTACCTCCTTCCTGATGTTTGAGGGGTGATAACTGTCCCTGAACCTGGTGGTGTGGGTCCTGAGGCTCCTGGACCTCCTTCCTGATGGTTGAGGGGTAATAACTGACCCTGAACCTGGTGGTGTGGGTCCTGAGGCTCCTATACCTCCTTCCTGATGGTTGTGGGGTGCTAACTGTCCCTGAACCTGGTCGCGTGGGTCCTAAGGCTCCTGTATCTCCTTCCTGATGGGTGAGGGGTTATAACTGTCCCTGAACCTGGTGGTGTGGGTCCTGAGGCTCCTGTATCTCCTTCCTGATGGTTGAGGGGTGATAACTGTCCCTGAACCTGGTGGTGTGGGTCTTGAGGCTCCTGTACCTCCTTCCTGACGGTTGAGGGGTGATAACTGTCCCTGAACCTGGTGGTGTGGGTCATGAGGCTCCTGTACCTCCTTCCTGATGATTGAGGGGTAGTAACTGTCCCTGAACCTGGTGGTGTAGGTCCTGGGGCTTCTGTACCTCCTTCCTGATGGTTGAGGGGTGATAGCTGACCCTGAACCTGGTGGTGTGGGTCCTGAGGCTCCTGTACCTCCTTCCTGATTGTTGAGTGGTAATAACTGTCCCTGAACCTGGTGGTGTGTGTCCTGAGGCTCCTGTACCTCCTTCCTGATGGTTGAGGGGTATTAACTGTCCCTGAACCTCGTGGTGTGGGTCATGAGGCTCCTGTACCTCCTTCCTGATGGTTGAGGGGTATTAACTGTCCCTGAACCTCGTGGTGTGGGTCCTGAGGCTCCTGTACCTCCTTCCTGATGGTTGAGGGGTTGATGACTGTCCCTGAACCTGGCGGTTTCGGTCCTGAGGCTCCTGTTCCTCCTTCCCGATGGTTGAGGGGTTGATAACTCTTCCTGAACCTGGTGGTGTGGGTCCTGAGGCTCCTGTACCTCATTCCTGGTGGCTGAGGGGTTGATAACCGTTTTTGAACCTGGTGGTGTGGTTCCTCTGGCTCCTGTACCTCCTTCCTGATGGTTGAGGGGTAATCACAGTCCCTGAAGCTGTTGGTGTGTGTCCTGAGGCTCCTGTCCTCCACATTGATGGTTGAGGGGTGATAACTTTCCCTGAACCTGGTGGTGTGGGTCCTGAGGCCCCTGTACCTCCTTCCTGATGGTTGAGGGGTGATAACTGTCCCTGAACCTGGTGGTGTGGGTCCTGAGGCTTCTGTACCTCCTTCCGGATGGTTGTGGGGTGATAACTGTCACTGAACCTGGTCGTGAGAGTACTGAGACTCTTGTACCTCCTTCCTGATGGATGTGGGTTGATAACTGTCCCTGAACCTTGTGGTGTGGGTCCTGAAGCTCCTGTACCGCCTTCCTGATGGTTGAGGGGTTAATGACTGTCCCTGAACCTGGCGGTGTGGGTCCTGAGGCTCCTGTTCCTCCTTCCCGATGGTTGAGGGGTTGATAACTCTTCCTGAACCTGGTGGTGTGGGTCCTGAGGCTCCTATACCTCATTCCTGGTGCTTGAGGGGTTGATAACCGTTTTTGAACCTGGTGGTGTGGTTCCTGTGGCTCCTGTAACTCCTTCCTGATGGTTGAGGGGTAATCACAGTCCCTGAAACTGGTGGTGTGTGTCCTGAGGCTCCTGTCCTCCATATTGATGGTTGAGGGGTGATAACTGTCCCTGAACCTGGTGGTGTCGGTCCTGAGGCTCCTGCAACTCCTTCCTGATGGTTGTGGGGTGATAACTGTCCCTGAACCTGGTGGTGTGGGTCCTGAGGCTACTGTACCTCCTTCCTGATGGTGGGGTGGTGAGAACTGTCCCTGAACCTGGTGGTGTGGGTCCTGAGGCTCCTGGACCTCCTTCCTGATGGTTGTGGGGTGATAACTGTCCCTGAACCTGGTGGTTTGAGTCCTGAGACTCCTGTACCTCCTTCCTGATGGTTGAGGGGTAATAACTGTCCCTGAACCTGATGGTGTGGGTCCTGGGGCTCCTGTACCTGCTTCCTGATGGTGAGTGGTGATAACTGTCCCTGAACCTGGTGGTGTGGGTCCTGAGGCTCCTGTACCTCCTTCCTGATGGTTGAGGGGTGATAACTGACCCTGAACCTGGTGGTGTGGGTCCTGAGGCTCCTATACCTCCTTCCTGATGGTTGTGGGGTGCTAACTGTCCCTGAACCTGGTCGCGTGGGTCCTAAGGCTCCTGTATCTCCTTCCTGATGGTTGAGGGGTGATAACTGTCCCTGAACCTGGTGGTGTGGATCTTGAGGCTCCTGTACCTCCTTCCTGATGGTTGAGGGGTGATAGCTGACCCTGAACCTGGTGGTGTGGGTCCTGAGGCTCCTGTACCTGCTTCCTGATGGTTGAGGGGTGATATCTGACCCTGAACCTGGTGGTGTGGGTCCTGTGGCTCCTGTACCTGCTTCCTGATGGTTGAGGGGTGATAACTGTCCCTGAAGCTAGTCGTGTGTGTCCTGAGGCTCCTGTACCTCCTTCCTGATTGTTGAGTGGTAATAACTGTCCCTGAACCTGGTGGTGTGTGTCCTGAGGCTCCTGTACCTCCTTCCTGATGGTTGAGGGGTATTAATTGTCCCTGAACCTCGTGGTGTGGGTCATGAGGCTCCTGTACCTCCTTCCCGATGGTTGAGGGGTTGATAACTCTTCCTGAACCTGGTGGTGTGGGTCCTGAGGCTCCTGTACCTCATTCCTGGTCGTTGAGGGGTTGATAACCGTTTTTGAACCTGGTGGTGTGGTTCCTCTGGCTCCTGTACCTCCTTCCTGATGGTTGAGGGGTAATCACAGTCCCTGAAGCTGGTGGTGTGTGTTCTGAGGCTCCTGTCCTCCACATTGATGGTTGAGGGGTGATAACTGTCCCTGAACCTGGTGGTGTGGGTCCTGAGGCCCCTGTACCTCCTTCCTGATGGTTGAGGGGTGATAACTGTCCCTGAACCTGGTGGTGTGGGTCCTGAGGCTTCTGTACCTCCTTCCTGATGGTTGTGGGGTGATAACTGTCACTGAACCTGGTCGTGAGAGTACTGAGGCTCCTGTACCTCCTTCCTGATGGATGTGGGTTGATAACTGTCCCTGAACCTGGTGGTGTGGGTCCTGAAGCTCCTGTACCTCCTTCCTGATGGTTGAGGGGTTAATGACTGTCCCTGAACCTGGTGGTGTGGGTCCTGAGGCTCCTGTTCCTCCTTCCCGATGGTTGAGGGGTTGATAACTCTTCCTGAACCTGGTGGTGTGGGTCCTGAGGCTCCTGTACCTCATTCCTGGTGCTTGAGGGGTTGATAACCGTTTTTGAACCTGGTGGTGTGGTTCCTGTGGCTCCTGTAACTCCTTCCTGATGGTTGAGGGGTAATCACAGTCCCTGAAACTGGTGGTGTGTGTCCTGAGGCTCCTGTCCTCCATATTGATGGTTGAGGGGTGATAACTGTCCCTGAACCTGGTGGTGTGGGTCCTGAGGCTCCTGCACCTCCTTCCTGATGGTTGTGGGGTGATAACTGTCCCTGAACCTGGTGGTGTGGGTCCTGAGGTTACTGTACCTCCTTCCTGATGGTTGAGGGGTTGATAACTCTTCCTGAACCTGGTGGTGTGGGTCCTGAGGCTCCTGTACCTCATTCCTGGTGGTTGAGGGGTTGATAGCCGTTTTTGAACCTGGTGGTGTGGATCCTCTGGCTCCTGTACCTCCTTCCTGATGGTTGAGGGGTAATCACAGTCCCTGAACCTGGTGGTGTGGGTCCTGAGGCTCCTATACCTCCTTCCTGATGGTTGTGGGGTGCTAACTGTCCCTGAACCTGGTCGCGTGGGTCCTAAGGCTCCTGTATCTCCTTCCTGATGGTTGAGGGGTGATAACTGTCCCTGAACCTGGTGGTGTGGATCTTGAGGCTCCTGTACCTCCTTCCTGATGGTTGAGGGGTAATAACTGACCCTGAACCTGGTGGTGTGGGTCCTGAGGCTCCTGTACCTGCTTCCTGATGGTTGAGGGGTGATAACTGTCCCTGAACCTGGTGGTGTGAGTCCTGAGACTCCTGTACCTCCTTCCTGATGGTTGAGGGGTAATAACTGACACTGAACCTGGTGGTGTGGGTCCTGAGGCTCCTGTACCTCATTCCTAGTTGTTGAGGGGTTGATAACCGTTTTTGAACCTGGTGGTGTGGTTCCTCTGGCTCCTGTACCTCCTTCCTGATGGTTGAGGGGTAATCACAGTCCCTGAACCTGGTGGTGTGTGTCCTGAGGCTCCTGTCCTCCATATTGATGGTTGAGGGGTGATAACTGTCCCTGAACCTGGTGGTGTGGGTCCTGAGGCCCCTGTACCTCCTTCCTGATGGTTGAGGGGTGATAACTGTCACTGAACCTGGTCGTGTGAGGACTGAGGCTCTTGTACCTCCTTCCTGATGGATGTGGGGTGATAACTGTCCCTGAACCTTGTGGTGTGGGTCCTAAGGCTCCTGTAACTCCTACCTAATGGTTGAGGGGTGATAAGTGTTTCCTGAAACTGGTGGTGTGGTCCTGAGTCTCCTGTACCTCCTTCCTGATGGTTGAAGGGTAATAACTGTCCCTGAACCTGGTGGTGTGTGTCCTGAGGCTCTTGTACATCCTTCCTGATGGTTGAGGGGTAATAACTGTCCCTGAACCTGGTGGTGTTGGTGCTGTGGCTCCTGCAACTCCTTCCTGATGGTTGTGGGGTGCTAACTGTCCCTGAACCTGGTGGTGTGGGTCCTGAGGCTCCTGTACCTCCTTCCTGATGGTTGAGGGGTAGTAACTGTCCCTGAACCTGGTGGTGTGGGTCCTGAGGCTCCTGGACCTCCTTCCGGATGGTTGAGGGGTGATAACTGTCCCTGAACCTGGTGGTGTGAGTCCTGAGACTCCTGTACCTCCTTCCTGATGGTTGAGGGGTAATAACTGACCCTGAACCTGGTGGTGTGGGTCCTGGGGCTCCTGTACCTGCTTCCTGATGGTTGAGGGGTGATAACTGTCCCTGAACCTGGTGGTGTGGGTCCTGAGGCTCCTGTACCTCCTTCCTGATGGTTGAGGGGTAATAACTGTCCCTGAACCTGGTGGTGAGGTTTCTAATGCTCCTGTAACTCCTACCTAATGGTTGCGGGGTGATAAGTGTTTCCTGAACCTGGTGGTGTGGTCCTGAGTCTCCTGTACCTCCTTCCTGATGATTGAAGGGTAATAACTGTCCCTGAACCTGGTGGTGTGTGTCCTGAGGCTCTTGTACCTCCTTCCTGCTGGTTGAGGGGTAATAACTGTCCCTGAACCTGGTGGTGTTGGTGCTGTGGCTCCTGCAACTCCTTCCTGATGGTTGTGGGGTGATAACTGTCCCTGAACCTGGTGGTGTGGGTCCTGAGGCTCCTGTACCTCCTTCCTGATGGTTGAGGGGTAATAACTGTCCCTGAACCAGGTGGTGTGGGTCCTGGGGCTCCTGTACCTCCTTTCTTGTGGTTGAGGGGTAATAACTGTTTTTGAAACTTGTGGTGTGGGTCCTGTCGCTCCTGTACCTCCTTCCTGATGGTTGAGGGGTAGTAACTGTCCCTGAACCTGGTGGTGTAGGTCCTGGGGCTGCTGTACCTCCTTCCTGATAGTTGAGGGGTAATAACTGTCCCTAAACCTGGTGGTGTGGGTCCTGAGGCTCCTATACCTCCTTCCTGATGGTTGTGGGGTGCTAACTGTCCCTGAACCTGGTCGCGTGGGTCCTAAGGCTCCTGTATCTCCTTCCTGATGGGTGAGGGGTTATAACTGTCCCTGAACCTGGTGGTGTGGGTCCTGAGGCTCCTGTACCTGCTTCCTGATGGTTGAGGGGTGATAACTGTCCCTGAACCTAGTCGTGTGTGTCCTGAGGCTCCTGTACCTCCTTCCTGATGTTTGAGGGGTGCTAACTGTCCCTGAACCTGGTGGTGTGAGTCCTGAGACTCCTGTACCTCCTTCCTGATGTTTGAGGTGTGATAACTGACCCTGAACCTGGTGGTGTGGGTCCTGAGGCTCCTGTTCCTCCTTCCCGATGGTTGAGGGGTTGATAACTCTTCCTGAACCTGGTGGTGTGGGTCCTGAGGCTCCTGTTCCTCCTTCCCGATGGTTGAGGGGTTGATAACTCTTCCTGAACCTGGTGGTGTGGGTCCTGAGGCTCCTGTACCTCAATCCTGGTGGTTGAGGGGTTGATAACCGTTTTTGAACCTGGTGGTGTGGTTCCTCTGGCTCCTGTACCTCCTTCCTGATGGTTGAGGGGTAATCACAGTCCCTGAAGCTGGTGGTGTGGGTCCTGAGGCCCCTGTACCTCCTTCCTGATGGTTGAGGGGTGATAACTGTCCCTGAACCTGGTGGTGTGGGTCCTGAGGCTTCTGTACCTCCTTCCTAATGGTTGTGGGGTGATAACTGTCACTGAACCTGGTCGTGAGAGTACTGAGGCTCTTGTACCTCCTTCCTGATGGATGTGGGTTGCTAACTGTCCCTGAACCTTGTGTGGTGATTCCTGAAGCTCCTGTACCTCCTTCCTGATGGTTGAGGGGTTAATGACTGTCACTGAACCTGGCGGTGTGGGTCCTGAGGCTCCTGTTCCTCCTTCCCGATGGTTGAGGGGTTGATAACTCTTCCTGAACCTGGTGGTGTGGGTCCTGAGGCTCCTGTACCTCATTCCTGGTGCTTGAGTGGTTGATAACCGTTTTTTAACCTGGTGGTGTGGTTCCTGTGGCTCCTGTAACTCCTTCCTGATGGTTGAGGGGTAATCACAGTCCCTGAAACTGGTGGTGTGTGTCCTGAGGCTCCTGTCCTCCATATTGATGTTTGAGGGGTGATAACTGTCCCTGAACCTGGTGGTGTGGGTCCTGAGGCTCCTGCACCTACTTCCTGATGGTTGTGGGGTGATAACTGTCCCTGAACCTGGTGGTGTGGGTCCTGAGGCTACTGTACCTCCTTCCTGATGGTGGGGTGGTGAGAACTGTCCCTGAACCTGGTGGTGTGGGTCCTGAGGCTCCTGTACCTCCTTCCTGATGGTTGAGGGGTAATAACTGTCCCTGAACCAGGTGGAGTGGGTCCTGGGGCTCCTGTACCTCCTTTCTTGTGGTTGAGGGGTAATAACTGTTTTTGAAACTTGTGGTGTGGGTCCTGTCGCTCCTGTACCTCCTTCCTGATGGTTGAGGGGTAGTAACTGTCCCTGAACCTGGTGGTGTAGGTCCTGGGGCTCCTGTACCTCCTTCCTGATAGGTGAGGGGTAATAACTGTCCCTAAACCTGGTGGTGTGGGTCCTGAGGCTCCTATACCTCCTTCCTGATGGTTGTGGGGTGCTAACTGTCCCTGAACCTGGTCGCGTGGGTCCTAAGGCTCCTGTATCTCCTTCCTGATGGTTGAGGGGTAATAACTGACCCTGAACCTGGTGGTGTGGGTCCTGAGGCTCCTGTACCTGCTTCCTGATGGTTGAGGGGTGATAACTGTCCCTGAACCTAGTTGTGTGTGTCCTGAGGCTCCTGTACCTCCTTCCTGATGTTTGAGGGGTGATAACTGTCCCTGAACCTGGTGGTGTGGGTCCTGAGGCTCCTGGACCTCCTTCCTGATGGTTGAGGGGTAATAACTGACCCTGAACCTGGTGGTGTGGGTCCTGAGGCTCCTATACCTCCTTCCTGATGGTTGTGGGGTGCTAACTGTCCCTGAACCTGGTCGCGTGGGTCCTAAGGCTCCTGTATCTCCTTCCTGATGGGTGAGGGGTTATAACTGTCCCTGAACCTGGTGGTGTGGGTCCTGAGGCTCCTGTACCTGCTTCCTGATGGTTGAGGGGTGATAACTGTCCCTGAACCTAGTCGTGTGTGTCCTGAGGCTCCTGTACCTCCTTCCTGATGTTTGAGGGGTGATAACTGTCCCTGAACCTGGTGGTGTGAGTCCTGAGACTCCTGTACCTCCTTCCTGATGTTTGAGGGGTGATAACTGACCCTGAACCTGGTGGTGTGGGTCCTGAGGCTCCTGTTCCTCCTTCCCGATGGTTGAGGGGTTGATAACTCTTCCTGAACCTGGTGGTGTGGGTCCTGAGGCTCCTGTTCCTCCTTCCCGATGGTTGAGGGGTTGATAACTCTTCCTGAACCTGGTGGTGTGGGTCCTGAGGCTCCTGTACCTCAATCCTGGTGGTTGAGGGGTTGATAACCGTTTTTGAACCTGGTGGTGTGGTTCCTCTGGCTCCTGTACCTCCTTCCTGATGGTTGAGGGGTAATCACAGTCCCTGAAGCTGGTGGTGTGGGTCCTGAGGCCCCTGTACCTCCTTCCTGATGGTTGAGGGGTGATAACTGTCCCTGAACCTGGTGGTGTGGGTCCTGAGGCTTCTGTACCTCCTTCCTAATGGTTGTGGGGTGATAACTGTCACTGAACCTGGTCGTGAGAGTACTGAGGCTCTTGTACCTCCTTCCTGATGGATGTGGGTTGATAACTGTCCCTGAACCTTGTGTGGTGATTCCTGAAGCTCCTGTACCTCCTTCCTGATGGTTGAGGGGTTAATGACTGTCACTGAACCTGGCGGTGTGGGTCCTGAGGCTCCTGTTCCTCCTTCCCGATGGTTGAGGGGTTGATAACTCTTCCTGAACCTGGTGTTGTGGGTCCTGAGGCTCCTGTACCTCATTCCTGGTGCTTGAGTGGTTGATAACCGTTTTTTAACCTGGTGGTGTGGTTCCTGTGGCTCCTGTAACTCCTTCCTGATGGTTGAGGGGTAATCACAGTCCCTGAAACTGGTGGTGTGTGTCCTGAGGCTCCTGTCCTCCATATTGATGTTTGAGGGGTGATAACTGTCCCTGAACCTGGTGGTGTGGGTCCTGAGGCTCCTGCACCTACTTCCTGATGGTTGTGGGGTGATAACTGTCCCTGAACCTGGTGGTGTGGGTCCTGAGGCTACTGTACC
This sequence comes from Hypanus sabinus, assembly GCF_030144855.1. Classification (NCBI taxonomy): domain Eukaryota; kingdom Metazoa; phylum Chordata; class Chondrichthyes; order Myliobatiformes; family Dasyatidae; genus Hypanus; species Hypanus sabinus. The sequence continues at coordinate 18,564 of NW_026780359.1, read as the reverse complement.
TCCTTCCTGATGGTGGGGTGGTGAGAACTGTCCCTGAACCTGGTGGTGTGGGTCCTGAGGCTCCTGTACCTCCTTCCTGATGGTTGAGGGGTAATAACTGTCCCTGAACCAGGTGGTGTGGGTCCTGGGGCTCCTGTACCTCCTTTCTTGTGGTTGAGGGGTAATAACTGTTTTTGAAACTTGTGGTGTGGGTCCTGTCGCTCCTGTACCTCCTTCCTGATGGTTGAGGGGTAGTAACTGTCCCTGAACCTGGTGGTGTAGGTCCTGGGGCTCCTGTACCTCCTTCCTGATAGTTGAGGGGTAATAACTGTCCCTAAACCTGGTGGTGTGGGTCCTGAGGCTCCTATACCTCCTTCCTGATGGTTGTGGGGTGCTAACTGTCCCTGAACCTGGTCGCGTGGGTCCTAAGGCTCCTGTATCTCCTTCCTGATGGTTGAGGGGTAATAACTGACCCTGAACCTGGTGGTGTGGGTCATGAGGCTCCTGTACCTGCTTCCTGATGGTTGAGGGGTGATAACTGTCCCTGAACCTAGTTGTGTGTGTCCTGAGGCTCCTGTACCTCCTTCCTGATGTTTGAGGGGTGATAACTGTCCCTGAACCTGGTGGTGTGGGTCCTGAGGCTCCTGGACCTCCTTCCTGATGGTTGAGGGGTAATAACTGACCCTGAACCTGGTGGTGTGGGTCCTGAGGCTCCTGTTCCTCCTTCCCGATGGTTGAGGGGTTGATAACTCTTCCTGAACCTGGTGGTGTGGGTCCTGAGGCTCCTGTACCTCATTCCTGGTGGTTGAGGGGTTGATAACCGTTTTTGAACCTCGTGGTGTGGTTCCTCTGGCTCCTGTACCTCCTTCCTGATGGTTGAGGGGTAATCACAGTCCCTGAAGCTGGTGGTGTGTGTCCTGAGGCTCCTGTCCTCCACATTGATGGTTGAGGGGTGATAACTGTCCCTGAACCTGTTGGTGTGGGTCCTGTGGCCCCTGTACCTCCTTCCTGATGGTTGAGGGGTGATAACTGTCCCTGAACCTGGTGGTGTGGGTCCTGAGGCTTCTGTACCTCCTTCCTGATGGTTGTGGGGTGATAACTGTCACTGAACCTGGTCGTGAGAGTACTGAGGCTCTTGTACCTCCTTCCTGATGGATGTGGGTTGATAACTGTCCCTGAACCTTGTGGTGTGGGTCCTGAAGCTCCTGTACCTCCTTCCTGATGGTTGAGGGGTTAATGACTGTCACTGAACCTGGCGGTGTGGGTCCTGAGGCTCCTGTTCCTCCTTCCTGATGGTTGAGGGGTTAATGACTGTCACTGAACCTGGCGGTGTGGGTCCTGAGGCTCCTGTTCCTCCTTCCCGATGGTTGAGGGGTTGATAACTCTTCCTGAACCTGCTGGTGTGGGTCCTGAGGCTCCTGTACCTCATTCCTGGTGCTTGAGTGGTTGATAACCGTTTTTTAACCTGGTGGTGTGGTTCCTGTGGCTCCTGTAACTCCTTCCTGATGGTTGAGGGGTAATCACAGTCCCTGAAACTGGTGGTGTGTGTCCTGAGGCTCCTGTCCTCCATATTGATGGTTGAGGGGTGATAACTGTCCCTGAACCTGGTGGTGTGGGTCCTGAGGCTCCTGCACCTACTTCCTGATGGTTGTGGGGTGATAACTGTCCCTGAACCTGGTGGTGTGGGTCCTGAGGCTACTGTACCTCCTTCCTGATGGTGGGGTGGTGAGAACTGTCCCTGAACCTGGTGGTGTGTGTCCTGAGACTCCTGTACCTCCTTCCTGATGGTTGAGGGGTGATAACTGTCCCTGAACCTGGTGGTGTGGGTCCTGGGGCTCCTGTACCTCCTTCCAGATGGTTGAGGGATGATAACTGACCCTGAACCTGATGGTGTGGGTCCTGGGGCTCCTGTACCTGCTTCCTGATGGTGAGTGGTGATAACTGACCCTGAACCTGATGGTGTGGGTCCTGGGGCTCCTGTACCTCCTTCCTGATGGTTGAGGGGTGATAACTGACCCTGAACCTGGTGGTGTGGGTCCTGAGGCTCCTGTTCCTCCTTCCTGATGGTTGAGGGGTGATAACTGTCCCTGAACCTGGTGGTGTGGGTCCTGAGGCTCCTGTTCCTCCTTCCTGATGGTTGAGGGGTGATAACTGTCCCTGAACCTGGCGGTGTGGGTCCTGAGGCTCCTGTTCCTCCTTCCCGATGGTTGAGGGGTTGATAACTCTTCCTGAACCTGGTGGTGTGGGTCCTGAGGCTCCTGTACCTCATTCCTGGTGGTTGAGGGGTTGATAACCGTTTTTGAACCTGGTGGTGTGGTTCCTCTGGCTCCTGTACCTCCTTCCTGATGGTTGAGGGGTAATCACAGTCCCTGAACCTGGTGGTGTGTGTCCTGAGGCTCCTGTCCTCCATATTGATGGTTGAGGGGTGATAACTGTCCCTGAACCTGGTGGTGTGGGTCCTGAGGCCCCTGTCCCTCCTTCCTGATGGTTGAGGGGTGATAACTGTCACTGAACCTGGTCGTGTGAGTACTGAGGCTCTTGTACCTCCTTCCTGATGGATGTGGGGTGATAACTGTCCCTGAACCTTGTGGTGTGGGTCCTAAGGCTCCTGTAACTCCTACCTAATGGTTGAGGGGTGATAAGTGTTTCCTGAACCTGGTGGTGTGGTCCTGAGTCTCCTGTACCTCCTTCCTGATGGTTGAAGGGTAATAACTGTCCCTGAACCTGGTGGTGTGTGTCCTGAGGCTCTTGTACCTCCTTCCTGATGGTTGAGGGGTAATAACTGTCCCTGAACCTGGTGGTGTTGGTGCTGTGGCTCCTGCAACTCCTTCCTGATGGTTGTGGGGTGATAACTGTCCCTGAACCTGGTGGTGTGGGTCCTGAGGCTCCTGTACCTCCTTCCTGATGGTTGAGGGGTAGTAACTGTCCCTGAACCTGGTGGTGTGGGTCCTGGGGCTCCTGTACCTCCTTCCTGATGGTTGAGGGGTGATAACTGTCCCTGAACCTGGTGGTGTGGGTCATGAGGCTGCTGTACCTCCTTCCTGATGGTTGAGGGGTAGTAACTGTCCCTGAACCTGGTGGTGTAGGTCCTGGGGCTTCTGTACCTCCTTCCTGATAGTAGAGGGGTAATAACTGTCCCTAAACCTGCTGGTGTGGGTCCTGAGGCTCCTGTACCTGCTTCCTGATGGTTGAGGGGTGATAACTGTCCCTGAACCTAGTCGTGTGTGTCCTGAGGCTCCTGTACCTCCTTCCTGATTGTTGAGTGGTAATAACTGTCCCTGAACCTGGTGGTGTGTGTCCTGGGGCTCCTGTACCTCCTTCCTGATGGTTGAGGGGTATTAACTGTCCCTGAACCTGGTCGCGTGGGTCCTAAGGCTCCTGTATCTCCTTCCTGATGGTTGAGGGGTGATAACTGTCCCTGAACCTGGTGGTGTGGGTCCTGAGGCTCCTGTACCTCCTTCCTGATGGTTGAGGGGTGATAACTGTCCCTGAACCTGGTGGTGTGTGTCCTGAGGCTCCTGTACCTCCTTCCTGATGTTTGAGGGGTGATAACTGTCCCTGAACCTGGTGGTGTGGGTCCTGAGGCTCCTGTACCTCCTTCCTGCTGGTTGAGGGGTAATAACTGTCCCTGAACCTGGTGGTGTTGGTGCTGTGGCTCCTGCAACTCCTTCCTGATGGTTGTGGGGTGATAACTGTCCCTGAACCTGGTGGTGTGGGTCCTGAGGCTCCTGTACCTCCTTCCTGATGGTTGAGGGGTAATAACTGTCCCTGAACCAGGTGGTGTGGGTCCTGGGGCTCCTGTACCTCCTTTCTTGTGGTTGAGGGGTAATAACTGTTTTTGAAACTTGTGATGTGGGTCCTGTCGCTCCTGTACCTCCTTCCTGATGGTTGAGGGGTAGTAACTGTCCCTGAACCTGGTGGTGTAGGTCCTGGGGCTCCTGTACCTCCTTCCTGATAGTTGAGGGGTAATAACTGTCCCTAAACCTGGTGGTGTGGGTCCTGAGGCTCCTATACCTCCTTCATGATGTTTGAGGGGCGATAACTGTCCCTGAACCTGGTGGTGTCTGTCCCGAGGCTCCTGTACCTCCTTCCTGATGGTTGAGGGGTGATAACTGTCCCCGAACCTGGTGGTGTGGGTCCCGAGGCTCCTGTACCTCCTTCCTGATGGTTGAGGGGTGATAACTGTCCCTGAACCTGGTGGTGTGGGTCCTGAGGCTCCTGTCCCTCCTTCCAGATGGTTGAGGGGTCATAAGTGTTCCTGAACCTGGTGGTGTGGGCCCTGGTGCTCCTGTACCTCCTTCCTGATGGTTGAGGGTAATAACTGTTCCTGAACCTGGTGGTGTGGGTCATGGGGCTCCTGTACCTCCTTCCTGATGGTTGAGGGGTGATAACTGTCCCTGAACCTGGTGGTGTGGGTCATGAGGCTCCTGTACCTCCTTCCTGATGGTTGAGGGGTAGTAACTGTCCCTGAACCTGGTGGTGTAGGTCCTGGGGCTTCTGTACCTCCTTCCTGATAGTAGAGGGGTAATAACTGTCCCTGAACCTGGTGGTGTCGGTCCTGAGGCTCCTGTACCTCCTTCCTGATGGTTGAGGGGTGATAACTGTCCCTGAACCTGGTGGTGTGGGTCCTGGTGCTCCTGTACCTCCTTCCTGATGGTTGAGGGTAATAACTGTTCCTGAACTTGGTGGTGTGGGTCATGGGGCTCCTGTACCTCCTTCCTGATGGTTGAAGGGTGATAACTGTCCCTTAACCTGGTTGTGTGGGACCCGAGGACCTCACGTGGTCTGTACACACCAGCTGTACACAACAGTTCCTCTTTCACCTTAGCTGGTTGAAGAAGTTTGTTATGGGCCCCCAAATCCCGAGAACTTTCTACCGGGGTCACGATTGAGAGCATCCTGACTGGCTGCATCACTGCCCGGTACGGGAACGGTACCTCCCTCAATCACAGGGCTCTGCAGGGAGTGGTGCGGACAGCCCAGCCCATCTGTAGTGTGAACTTCCCACTGTTAGGGTCTTTTACAGAGACAGGTTTGCAAAACGGGCCCGAAGGATCACTGGGGGCCCGAGTTGCCCCAACCACAAACTGTTCCAGCTGCTACCATCCGGGAAACGGTACCGCAGCATAAAAGCCAGGACCAACAGGCTCCGGGACAGCTTCTCCCACCAGGCCATCAGACCAATGAAATCACGCTGACACTACTGTACTTCTGTATTACGTTGACTGTTCTCTTTATTGTAAATATTTATCACAACGATTGCACTTTGCACTTTCAGTCAGAGGCGTAACTTTAATATTTTTACTGCTCCCGTATGTGGAGGACGTAAGAAGGATAGCCAATTCAATCCAGGCAGGGGGCCATTCCGTTTCGTTGGCCATTTCATGACTAAATTAAGGGCACATTTTTCAGGTCGAAAGCATTCTTCCAGGGCGCATCACAACCTGGTATGGACGTTGTCCTGTCCAAGACCGGAAGAAGCTGCAGAAGATCGTGAACAGAGCCCAGCACATCACACAAACCGATCTTCCATCCTCGGACTCACTTTACACCGCACGCTGTCGGAGCAGTGCAGCCAGGATAATCAAGGACACGACCCACCCACCCAACACACCTTTTGTCCCTCTTCCCTCCGGGAGAAGGTTCAGGAGCATGAAGATTCATACGGCCAGATTTGGGAACAGCTTCTTTCCAACCGTGATAAGACTGCTGAACGGCCCCAGACCCGGATCTGGGCCGTACCTTACAAATATCCGGACCTGACTCGCATTACCTCACTTTCCCTTTTCTATTTTCTAATTATGATTTGTAATTTAAAATTTCTATTATATTCACTTCGATTTGTACTCCAGGGAGTGCGGAACGCGGGATCAAATGTCGCTGTGATGATTGTACGCTCTTGTATCAATTGTTTGGTGACAATAAGTTTAAGGTGCTGGGGAGTAGGTACAGAGGAGATGTCAGGGGTAGGTTTTTCACTCAGAGAGTGGTGAGTGTGTGGAATGGGCTGCCGGAGACGGTGGTGGAGGGGGATACGACAGGGGCTTTTAAGAGACTCCTGGACAGGTACATGGAGCTGAGAGAAATGGTGTACAATGGGTAAAAGCCAAGGTAGTTCTGAGGTAGGGTCATGTTCAGTCCCGCTTTGTGGGCCGAAGGGCCTGTTGTGCTGTAGGTTTTCTATGTTTCCAAATCTCCTCCGCACCCTTTCTATGACTTCTGCATCCTTCCTGTAGTGAGGCGACCAGAACTGAGCACAGTACTCCAAGTGGGGTCTGACCAGGGTCCTATATAGCTGCAACATTACCTCTCGGCTCCTAAACTCAATCCAGGCAACATCCTTGTAAATCTCCTCCGCACCCTTTCTATGGTTTCCACGTCCTTCCTGTCGTGAGGCGACCAGAACTGAACACAGTACTCCAAGTGGGGTCTGACCAGGGTCCTATATAGCTGCAACATTACCTCTCGGCTCCTAAACTCAATCCAGGCAACATCCTTGTAAATCTCCTCCGCACCCTTTCTATGGTTTCCACGTCCTTCCTGTCGTGAGGCGACCAGAACTGAACACAGTACTCCAAGTGGGGTCTGACCAGGGTCCTATATAGCTGCAACATTACCTCTCGGCTCCTAAACTCAGTTCCACGATCGATGAAGGCCAATACACCGTACGCCTTCTTAACCACAGAGTCAACCTTCCGAGGCAGTGCATTCCAGACCCCCACAACTCTCTGGGAGAAGAAGTTTTTCCTTAACTCTGTCCTAAATGACCTACCCCTTATTCTCAAACCATGCCCTCTGGTACTGGACTCTCCCAGCATCTGGAACATATTTCCTGCCTCGATCTTGTCCGATCCCTTTAATAATCTTACACGTTGCAATCAGATCCCCTCTCAATCTCCTTAATTCCAGCGTGCACAAGCCCAGTCTCTCTAACCCCTCTGGTAGTCTGGTGTCAGGGGTAAGTTATTTCACTCAGAGAGTGGTGAGTGTGTGGAATGAGCTGCCGGTGACGGTGGTGGAGGGGGATACGACAGGGGCTTTTTAAGAGACTCCTGGACGGGTACATGGAGCTTAGAAAAATAGAGGCTATGGGGAAGCCCAGTAATTTCTGAGGTAAGGACATGTTCAGCACAGCTTTGTGGGCCGAAGGGCCTGTATTGTGCTGTCGGTTTTCCATGTTTCTAATGTAATTGCCTTGGTACAGCATTTTGCACTGTTCCTGTGTTGAAACGTCCTATGTTCTGACCAACCCTCGGATTCAGCTTTGAAGAAGCTTTCGTCCGAACTCTTTCAGTCCGACCTTCTGAACCCCGACTTATCACGGCGCCGAGTTCCGGACCAGAACCAGAACGAACTTGGCAGGGAAAGGGTCTGGGGCCGGAGTTCCCGACTCTGTGAAAGTTCCGGATCGGACTTTGAGCCAAGGCCTGGCTGCAAGTCGCTCCCGCGAAAGGGGAAAGATCTGGACGAGCTTTCCGAGAAAACCGGGGACTTCGGACCGGCTGCTCAGTCACGTTAATCACGTCAGTGACTTTACCTCCAGAGCACGTTTTGACCCGATGATGCAGCTGGAAGTGTCTTGCAATGGGATGAATGTCCCAGGGAGATGTCGGTTGACAGCAGAGTTAAATAAATAGGTTTCGGCCTGGTGTTTGGAGGCGTCGCCCGAGTTGGCATCCCTTTTAGTTTCGGGTTTTGAATTCCACAGATCAAACAAGTGCCCTCTTTTATATACATAGAAAATAGGTGCAGGAGTCGGCCATTCGGCCCTTCGAGTCTGCACCGCCATTCAGTATGATCATGGCTGATCATCCAACTCAGAACCCTGTACCTGCTTTCTCTCCATACCTCTGATCCCTTTACCCACAAGGGCCATATCTAACTCCCTCTTAAACATAGCCAATGAACCAGCCTCAACTGTTTCCTGTGGCAGAGAATTCCACAGATTCACCACTCTCTGTGTGAAGAAGTTTTTCCTCATCTCGGTCCTAAAAGGCTTCCCCTTTATCCTTAAACTGTGACCCCTCGTTCTGGACTCATACATCTCCTCTGTACCTACTTCCAAGCACCTTAAAACTGTGCCCTCTCGTGCTATCCCTGGGGAAAAGCCTCTGACTATCCACACGATCAATGCCTCTCGTCATCTTATACACCTCTATCAGGTCACCCCTCATCCTCCGTCGCTCCGAGGAGAAAAGGCCGAGTTCACTCAACCTATTCTCATGCAGCCTGCTCCCCAATCCAGGCAACATCCTTGTAAATCTCCTCCGCACCCTTTCTATGGCTTCCACATCCTTCCTGTAGTGAGGCGACCAGAACTGAGCACAGTACTCCAAGTGGGGTCTGACCAGGGTCCTATATAGCTGTAACATCACCTCTCGGCTCCTAAATTCAGTTCCACGATTGATGAAGACCAATGGACCGTACGCCTTCTTAACCACAGAGTTAACCTGCGCAGCTGCTTTGAGCGTCCTATGGACTCGGACCCCAAGATCCCTCTGATCCTCCACACTGCCAAGAGTCTTACCATTAATACTATATTCTGCCATCATATTTGACCGACCAAAATGAACCACTTCACACTTATCTGGGTTGAACTCCATCTACCACTTCTCAGCCCAGTTTTGCATCCTATCAATGTCCCGCTGTAGCCTCTGACAGCCCTCCACACTATCCACAACACCCCCAACTGAGACGGTGAAATTCCCGAACCGGGCAGAGATGCAGCTGCTCAGGATGCTCTCAATACAACGCTGGTAGAATGTGATGAGGATGGGGTGGGGGTGGGAGATGGACTTTCCTCAGCCTTCGCAGAGAGTGGAGACGCTGCTGGGCTTTCTTTGCTGTGGAGCTGGTGTTGAGGGACCGGGTGAGATTCTCCGCCAGGTGAACACCAAGAAATGGTGCGGAGGAGATTTACAAGGATGTTGCCTGGATTGGGGAACAGGCCTTATGAGAATAGGTTGAGTGAACTCGGCCTTTTCTCCTTGGAGCGACGGAGGATGAGAAGTGACCTGATAGAGGGGTACACGATGATGAGAGGCGTTGATCGTGTGGATAGTCAGAGGCTTTTTCCTAGGGCTGCCACAAGAGGCGGCTGTACAGGGCCCTGGTGAGACCCCACCTGGAGTATTGTGTGCAGTTTTGGTCTCCAAATTTGAGGAAGGACATTCTTGCTATTGAGGGAGTGGAGCGTAGGTTCACGAGGTTAATTCCCGGAATGGCGGGACTGTCACATGTTGAAAGATTGGAGCGACTGGGCTTGCACACACTGGAATTTAGAAGGATGAGAGGGGATCCGATTCAGACATGTAAGATTATGAAGGGATTGGACACGCTGGGGGCAGGAAGCATGTTCCCGCTGATGGGTGAGTCCAGAACCAGAGGCCACAGTTTAAGAATAAGGGGTAGGCCATTTAGAATGGAGTTGAGGAAAAACTTTTTCACCCAGAGAGTGGTGGATATGTGGAATGCTCTGCCCCAGAAGGCAGTGGAGGCCAAGTCTCTGGATGCTTTCAAGAGAGAGTTAGATAGAGCTCTTATAGATAGCGGGGTGAAGGGATATGGGGAGAGGGCAGGAACAGGGTACTGATTGTGTATGGTCAGCCACGATCGCGGTGAATGGCGGGACGAATGGACTACTCCAGCACCTACTGTCTATTGACACAGGTTAAAGGTGCGGGGGAGTAGGTACAGAAGAGATGTCAGGGGTACGTTCTTTACTCAGAGAGTGGTGAGTGTGTGGAATGGGCTGCCGGAGACGGTGGTGGAGGGGGATACGATAGGGGCTTTTAAGAGACTCCCGGACAGGTAGACGGAGTTTAGAGAGGTAGCGAGGGGGCGAGGCGGTGGGGAAATTCTGGGCAGTTTCTGGAGCAGGTTACATGATTCTGTGTTCTGTGACATGACACCTGATTGAAGCTGCGCTCGATTGCCCAGTGACACCGACAGGAATTCGACCCGACACACTGTCGGGCAACTTTCAGGCGAAACCCCGGGCAGCTCTTAACTTTAGACTTTGCCGCGGCGGCGCAAACTTTGGACCGGCTTTGCCTCGGCGTTGGTGGGCGGGGGGGTTGGGCAGGCTGCCATTGGCTGGAAGTTTGGCCGCCACCCGCCAATGGGAGGGCGGCTGGTGTTCCGCCCTGCTTTGTGAGGCGTGATGACAGGCCGGCCCCCCCCACCCACCCCGGGAGGCCAAAAGGGCAGGAGCTGTCCCGGAGAGAGCTGTTCTGTAGAGGCTGTCGAGTGCTGACGGTGGGTGCTCTGCGCGGAGGGAGAGGAGAGAAAGAGGGAGCGAGAGAGAGAGAGAGGGGGGAAGTGAGGAGGGGGGAGAGGGAGGGAGAGAGAGAGGGATACAGATAGAGAGAGGGGGAGAGTAAGAGAGGGGAGTGAGGAGGGGAGAGAGAGGGAGTAGAGAAAGAGGGATGGAGGAGGGGAGAGAGGGTGGGGAGAGGGAAAGGGGGAGAGGAGAGAGGGGGAGAGGGAGAGGTGGGGAGAGGGGGAAGAGGGGAGAGAGATAGGAGAACGAGAGGGAGGGAGGGGAGGGATAGGGAGAGAGGGAGGAAGAGGGTGAGAGAGGGAGAGGGTGACAGACGGAGGGGGGAGAGAGAAGATGGAGAGAGGGAGGGAGAAAGAGAGACATTGAGAGAAAGGGAGAGAGGAGAAAGGAGATGGGGAGGGGAGAATGAGAGGGAGAGAGGAAGAAAGGGAGGGAGACAGAGAAAGACGGAGGGAGAGAGGGGTACAGATAGGGAGAGGGAGGGAGGAGGGGAGAGAGAGTGAGAGAGGAAGAAAGAGAGAGGGAGAGGGAGAGAGAGGGATACAGATAGGGGAGAGAAAGGAAAGAGAGAGGGGAGTGAGGAGGGGGAGAGAGAATGGAGAGAGAGAGAGGGAGGGAGAAAGAGGGGTGTGAGAAGGGTAGAGAGAGAGGGATTGAGAGAAAGGGAGAGAGAGGAGAAAGAGGAGAGATGGGGAGGGAGGGGAGAGAGGGAGTGGGAGAGAGAGGGATACAGATAGGGGAGAGAAAGGAGAGAGAGAGGGGAGTGAGGAGGGGGGAGAGAGAATGGAGAGAGAGAGTGAGAGGGAGAAAGAGAGGGAGATGGAGAGAGGGAGGGAGAGGGGAGAGGGAGGGAGGAGGGGAGGGTGAGGGATAGAGGGAGGTGAGAGTGGGAGAGAGTAGAGAGAAAGAGGGTGAAAGAGACGGAGGGAAGGAGGGGAGGGAGAAGGAGATAGATAGAGGGAGAGAGAGGGAGACGGAGAGAGAGAGGGATACAGATAGGGGAGAGAAAGGAGAGAGAGAGGAGTGAGGAGGGGAGAGGGGAAGAGTAAGGAGAGATAGGGAGGGAGGGAAACAGAGAGAGGGAGGGAGAGGGGAGAGAAAGGAGAGGGAGGGAGGAGGGGAGAGTGAGGGATAGAGGGAGGTGAGAGTGGGGAGAGAGTGAAAGAGAGTAGAGAGAAAGAGGGTGACAGAGACGGAGGGGAGGGAGAAGGAGATAGATAGAGGGAGAAGGAGAGATAGAGAGCAATCGATATGGACGGTGGTGGAGACGGAGGCAGATAGAGAGAAACAGAAATGGAGACGGGGGGTTTATCAGATAACGAGGGGCCAGAACAGTGCCGTCAGATGGTATCTCTCGGGCATCTTTAAAAAAGTCTTCCCTGAGGGTGACAATGGTGCGAGAGGGAGAGACGCGAGTGTGGAGAGTGTTTCTGAAGCGCAGAGACCGGCGCTGCCCAGACCGGGGCGGTGGAGGGGGGTGTTTCTGTCCGACAGCCACGGGGACGTGCAGGGTGGAGTTTGTGCTCTCCGGCACAGAACAGGACGCCTGCTCCCCCCCTCGCACAGGTTGGGCTGCATTCCTGGGCAGATCTGCCCCCGGGGACATCCGTGTGTTCATCTCGCACCCTTTTCCGTAAATATCCCCACCCCAGACCGTGGAAACTGCAGAGTCACCCGGCACGGCTCGGAGTTAACCCTGTGTGGGACGGGGATCCGGGACAGAGAGAGAGAGAGAGTCACCCGGCACGGCTCGGAGTTAACCCTGTGTGGGACGGGGATCCGGGACAGAGAGAGAGAGTCACCCGGCACGGCTCGGAGTTAACCCTGTGTGGGACGGGGATCCGGGACAGAGAGAGAGAGAGTCACCCGGCACGGCTCGGAGTTAACCCTGTGTGGGACGGGGATCCGGGACAGAGAGAGAGAGAGTCACCCGGCACGGCTCGGAGTTAACCCTGTGTGGGACGGGGATCCGGGACAGAGAGAGAGAGAGTCACCCGGCACGGCTCGGAGTTAACCCTGTGTGGGACGGGGATCCGGGACAGAGAGAGAGAGAGAGAGTCACCCGGCACGGCTCGGAGTTAACCCTGTGTGGGACGGGGATCCGGGACAGGGGAGAGAGAGAGAGAGAACACGGGAGACAGTGAGAGAGAGGAGAGTCACCCGGCACGGCTCGGAGTTAACCCTGTGTGGGACGGGGATCCGGGACAGAGAGAGAGAGAGAGAACACGGGAGACAGTGAGAGAGAGGGAGAGAGAGAGTCACCCGGCACGGCTCGGAGTTAACCCTGTGTGGGACGGGGATCCGGGACAGAGAGAGAGAGAGAGAACACGGGAGACAGTGTGAGAGAGGGAGAGAGAGAGTCACCCGGCACGGCTCGGAGTTACCCCTGTGTGGGGACGGGGATCCGGGACAGGGGAGAGAGAGAGAACACGGGAGACAGTGAGAGAGAGGGAGAGAGAGAGAGAGAGTCACCCGGCACGGCTCGGAGTTAACCCTGTGTGGGACGGGGGATCCTGGACAGAGAGAGAGAGAGAACACGGGAGACAGTGAGAGAGAGGGAGAGAGAGAGTCACCCGGCACGGCTCGGAGTTAACCCTGTGTGGGACGGGGATCCGGGACAGAGAGAGAGAGAGTCACCCGGCACGGCTCGGAGTTAACCCTGTGTGGGGACGGGGATCCGGGACAGGGGAGAGAGAGAGAGAGAGAGAGAACACGGGAGACAGTGAGAGAGAGGGAGAGAGAGAGAGAGAGAGTCACCCGGCACGGCTCGGAGTTAACCCTGTGTGGGACGGGGATCCGGGACAGAGAGAGAGAGAGAGTCACCCGGCACGGCTCGAGTTAACCCTGTGTGGGACGGGGATCCGGGACAGAGAGAGAGAGAGAGTCACCCGGCACGGCTCGGAGTTAACCCTGTGTGGGACGGGGATCCGGGACAGAGAGAGAGAGAGAACACGGGAGACAGTGAGAGAGAGAGAGTCACCCGGCACGGCTCGGAGTTAACCCTGTGTGGGACGGGGATCCGGGACAGGGGAGAGAGAGAGAGAGAACACGGGAGACAGTGAGAGAGAGAGAGTCACCCGGCACGGCTCGGAGTTAACACCTGTGTGGGACGGGGATCCGGGACAGAGAGAGAGAGAGAACACGGGAGACAGTGAGAGAGAGGGAGAGAGAGAGAGAGAGTCACCCGGCACGGCTCGGAGTTAACCCTGTGTGGGACGGGGATCCTGGACAGAGAGAGAGAGAGAACACGGGAGACAGTGAGAGAGAGAGAGAGTCACCCGGCACGGCTCGGAGTGTTAACCACTGTGTGGGACGGGGATCCGGGACAGAGAGAGAGAGAGTCACCCGGCACGGCTCGGAGTTAACCCTGTGTGGGACGGGGATCCGGGACAGGGGAGAGAGAGAGAGAGAGAGAGAACACGGGAGACAGTGAGAGAGAGAGAGTCACCCGCTCGGAGTTAACCCAGTGTGGGACGGGGATCCGGACAGGGGAGAGAGAGAGAGAGAGAGAACACGGGAGACAGTGAGAGGGAGAGAGAGAGTCACCCGGCACGGCTCGGAGTTAACCCTGTGTGGGGACGGGGATCCTGGACAGAGAGAGAGAGAGAGAACACGGGAGACAGTGAGAGAGAGGGAGGGAGGAAGAGAGAAGAGAGAGAGGGGGAGAGGGAGAGAGAGAGAGAAGAGAGGGAGAGGAGATAGAGAGGGAGGATAGAGAGAGGGGAGAGAGATGGGAAGGAAGAGAGAAATAGAGAGAGAGGGGGAGAGGGGAGAGAGAGGGGGAGGGAAGAAGAATAGATAGGGAGAGAGAAAGAGAGGGGGAGAGAGAGGCAGAGATAGGGAGGGAGAGAGAAGGAGAGAGATAGGGAAGAGAGAAATAGAGAGAGGGAGGTAGGAGAGAGAAATAGAGAGAGAGGGAGGGAGAGGTGGAGAGAGAGAGTGCAGTGTGAGGAGGGAGAAGGGGGAGAGTGAGAGAGAGGGGAGAGGCAGAGAGGTGTGGGGAGGGAGAGGAGAGAGAGGGGAGAAGAGGTTAGAGGGGGAGCATGAGAGGGGAGAGAAGGGGGACAGTGCGGGAGAGAGGTGGAGGGAGAGGGGGAAGAGAGGTGAGGGGAGAGCCAGGGAGGGGGAGAAATGGGGTTAGAGAGGGATAAGGGACAGAGAAGAGGTTAGTGGTCGAGAGAGGGGGAGCGTGGGGGATAGAGGGTCAGACGGGGGAAGGCAAAGGTGTTGGAGAGAGAAGGGGGTTGAAGCGAGGGAAACGGGGAGGAGAGTTGGAGGGGAGGGGAGTTTAAGCTGCATTCCTGAGACGCTCTGTTCCCCTGGACACACACAGACACACCTCTCCCTCGCCCTCCCTTCGCTCAGTCCCCGGCTCGGGGCCAAACCCGCAGAGTCAGTGGCCGGGCGATTTATCAAATACTGGCTGGCAGTTAGTACTGTGTGGTGGGGCAGGGGAGGGGTGGGGAGAGATCAGCGAGACCCAAAGCTTTTTTTTTAAAAAAAAGATAATTTTTTTTTCAAACTATGACGGAGTAAAAGCAGGCCCTTTGGCCCATCTAGTCAATACTGAACCGTTTTAAACCACCAACTCCCCTCGACCTGCACCGGGTCCACAGCCCCCCGTGCTCCCTCCCGTCCGGGTACCTGTCCAAACCTCTCTCTAACGCGGAAACCGAGCTCGCGTTCACCACTCGTCCCACACCCCTCACGTTCCCCCTTAGACCTCTCACCTTTCACCCTTGACCCCTGACCTCTGGCTGTCAAGTGCCACCCAACTCTCAGTGGGGAGAAAGCCTGCTTGCCTTTACCCCGTCGATACCCCTCGTATCGTGTTGTGTTGGCGGCGTGGCCAAGTGGTTAAGGCGTTGGTCTGGTGAGCTGAAGGCCGCTAGTTCGAGCCTCAGCTGAGGCTTGCGTGTGGGCCCTTGAGCGAGGCACTTAACCGCACGTTAACGACACCAAGTGCCAGGCTGTGGGGGTCTGGATGCCCTTCCCTTCGACCACTTCGGTGGCGTGGAGAGGGGAGACTTGCCGGTCTCCCATTTAAAAAAAAACACACACACACACACACCTTGCGCCCTGGAAACTCTCCAAGACAGACAGACGTGCTTTATCGATCCCAAGGGGGAACTGGGTTTCGTTCCCAGTCGCGCTGGCCAAGAACCAGTACAGAGATATAGCAACATAAAACATTCAATAATAATGTTAATTATGCCAGGGTGCAAATCGGTGGTCTATCGAGACGAACGGAGGCTTGAACACCCCTCATCACTTTGTATCCCTCTGTCAAATCTCCTCCGGATCTTCTGCATTCCCGGGAAAAATGACCTGACCTATCGATCTTTCCTGATAACGCAGGGCTCCCGGACCCGTCAATGTCCCTGTAAACTTTTCTCTGTTGACGGCTGTCGCAAAGTTTGCAGATGACGCAAAGGCAGGTGGGGGGGAGGGGGGGCAGGCGGTTCTTGAGGAAGCAGGGAGGCTATCGAAGGGCCTGGACAGATGTGGTGAACTGTCTGGACGTGTAAGGATACTGTTTGCTTAAGTGACAGGCATTAGGGCCTCAGTCTTTGGTCAGGCACCATGCCCATGGTTTCTACGGTGACAGGCATTGGGGCCTACTTCTTGCTCTGGACGTAGGCCTCTTCGTTTCCATAGTGACAGGTACTCGGGCCTACTCAGTGGTAGGGTGTGGTAAACTATGTATACCTGTCCTGGTCACGCCCCCCTGCCTCCCCCGCTGACTGCTCCTGTGGCTCCTCCCACATACCCCTGTATAAAGGCAATTGGAGGCACTGCTCCCCCCTCAGTCTCCAAGATGTTGTGTGATGCTCTCTTGCTGCTTATAGCGCTCTCTCTTCCGGCTGCTAAAAGCTTATCTCTCGCCTCACGTCTCCGAGAGTTATTGATGGTGCATCAACAGACGAGGAGAAAGGGGGGACTAAGGTGGCAGGTGGAATGCACCGTTGTCGGGAGGCGATTTAGGCGTTGGCGGAATCTGACAAGGGTTCACACTGTCCCCTCTGCAGGACCCCCTGAGGGTTAATTTGCAGGTTGAGCCTGTGGGAGGCAGGAGACGCCATGTTAGCATTCATTTCAGCAGACTGGAATATAAGAGCAAGGATGCAATGTCCAGGCTTTGTAAAGTACTGGCGACGCCTCGCTTGGGGTATCGTGAGCAGTTTTGGGCCCCTAACTGAGAAAGGATGTGCTGAAACTGGAGAGGGGACAGGGAGAATCACAAAAAAGATTCAGGGATTGAACGTCCATCATATGAAGAGTGTTTGACGGCTCCGGGCCTGTGTTCACTGGAAATTAAAAGAACGAGGGGTGACCTTGTTGAAAACTATTGAATGTTCAAAGGACAGAGATAGAGTGGATGTGGAGAGGATGTTTCCTGTGGTGGGGGAGTCTAGGACCAGAGGACACAGATAGAGTGGATGTGGAGAGGATGTTTCCTGTAGTGGGGCAGTCTAGGACCAGAGGACACAGATAGAGTGGATGTGGAGAGGATGTTTCCTGTAGTGGGGGAGTCTAGGACAAGAGGACACAGACAGAGTGGATGTGGAGAGGATGTTTCCTGTAGTGGGGGAGTCTAAGACCAGAGGACACAGATAGAGTGGATGTGGAGAGAATGTTTCCTATAGTGGGGGAGTCAAGGACCAGAGGACACAGATCGAGTGGATATGGAGAGGATGTTTCCTATAGTGGGGGAGTCTAGGACCAGAGGACACAGATAGAGTGGATGTGGAGAGGATGTTTCCTATAGTGGGGGAGTCTAGGACCAGAGGACACAGAGTGGATGTGGAGAGGATGTTTCCTATAGTGGGGGAGTCTGGGACCAGAGGACACAGATAGAGTGGATGTGGAGAGGATGTTTTCTGTAGTGGGGGAGTCTAGGACCAGAGGACACAGATAGAGTGGATGTGGGGAGGATGTTTCCTGTAGTGGGGGAGTCTAGGACCAGAGGACACAGATAGAGTGGATGTGGAGAGGATGTTTCCTGTAGTGGGGCAGTCTAGGACCAGAGGACACAGATAGAGTGGATGTGGAGAGGATGTTTCCTGTAGTGGGGGAGTCTAGGACAAGAGGACACAGACAGAGTGGATGTGGAGAGGATGTTTCCTGTAGTGGGGGAGTCTAAGACCAGAGGACACAGATAGAGTGGATGTGGAGAGAATGTTTCCTATAGTGGGGGAGTCAAGGACCAGAGGACACAGATCGAGTGGATATGGAGAGGATGTTTCCTATAGTGGGGAGTCTAGGACCAGAGGACACAGATAGAGTGGATGTGGAGAGGATGTTTCCTATAGTGGGGGAGTCTAGACCAGAGGACACAGAGTGGATGTGGAGAGGATGTTTCCTATAGTGGGGGAGTCTGGGACCAGAGGACACAGATAGAGTGGATGTGGAGAGGATGTTTTCTGTAGTGGGGAGTCTAGGACCAGAGGACACAGATAGAGTGGATGTGGGGAGGATGTTTCCTGTAGTGGGGGAGTCTAGGACCAGAGGACACAGATAGAGTGGATGTGGAGAGGATGTTTCCTATAGTGGGGGAGTCTAGGGCCGGAGGACACAGATGGAGTGGATGTGGAGAGGATGTTTCCTATAGTGGGGGAGTCTAGGACCAGAGGACACAGATAGAGTGGATGTGGAGAGAATGTTTCCTATAGTGGGGGAGTCTAGGACCAGAGGACACAGATAGAGTGGATGTGGAGAGAATGTTTCCTATAGTGGGGGAGTCAAGGACCAGAGGACACAGATCGAGTGGATATGGAGAGGATGTTTCCTATAGTGGGGGAGTCTAGGACCAGAGGACACAGATAGAGTGGATGTGGAGAGGATGTTTCCTATAGTGGGGGAGTCTAGGACCAGAGGACACAGAGTGGATGTGGAGAGGATGTTTCCTATAGTGGGGGAGTCTGGGACCAGAGGACACAGATAGAGTGGATGTGGAGAGGATGTTTCCTATAGTGGGGGAGTCTAGGACCAGAGGACACAGATAGAGTGGATGTGGAGATGATATTTCCTATAGTGGGGAGTCTAGGACCAGAGGACACAGATAGAGTGGATGTGGAGAGGATGTTTCCTGTAGTGGGGGAGTCTAGGACCAGAGGACACAGATCGAGTGGATGTGGAGAGGATGTTTCCTATAGTGGGGGAGTCTAGGACCAGAGGACACAGATAGAGTGGATGTGGAGAGGATGTTTCCTGTAGTGGGGAGTCTAGGACCAGAGGACACAGATGGAGTGGATGTGGAGAGGATGTTTCCTATAGTGGGGGAGTCTAGGATCAGAGGACAC
>NW_026780358.1:15000-39966 GCF_030144855.1 Hypanus sabinus | reverse complement strand
GGGGGGTTTATATACAGAATAACAGATCCCCGGGAGTGGGTTACAGACTGGGATCTAATCCAGGGGTTCGGGGGGTTTATATATAGAATAACAGATCCCCGGGAGTGGGTTACAGACTGGGATCTAATCCAGGGGTTCGGGGGGGTTTATATATACAACACCAGATCCCCGGGAGTGGGTTACAGACTGGGATCCAATCCAGGGGTTCGGGGGGTTATATATAGAATAACAGATCCCCGGGAGTGGGTTACAGACTGGGATCCAATCCAGCGGTTCGGGGGGTTTATATATAGAATAACAGATCCCCGGGAGTGGGTTACAGACTGGGAACTAATCCAGGGGTTCGAGGGGTTTAAATATAGAATAACAGATCCCCGGGAGTGGGTTACAGACTGGGATCTAATCCAGGGGTTCAGGGAGTTTATATATAGAATAACAGATCCCCAGGAGT
This sequence comes from Hypanus sabinus, assembly GCF_030144855.1. Taxonomy (NCBI): domain Eukaryota; kingdom Metazoa; phylum Chordata; class Chondrichthyes; order Myliobatiformes; family Dasyatidae; genus Hypanus; species Hypanus sabinus. The sequence continues at coordinate 39,515 of NW_026780358.1, read as the reverse complement.
GGGTTACAGACTGGGATCTAATCCAAGGGTTTCGGAGGGTTTATATACAGAATAACAGATCCCCGGGAGTGGGTTACAGACTGGGATCTAATCCAGGGGTTCAGGGGGTTTATATACAGAATAACAGATCCCCGGGAGTGGGTTACAGACTGGGATCTAATCCAGGGGTTCGGGGGGTTTATATATAGAATAACAGATCCCCGGGAGTGGGTTACAGACTGGGATCTAATCCAGGGGTTCGGGGGGTTTATATATAGAATAACAGATCCCCGGGAGTGGGTTACAGACTGGGATCTAATCCAGGGGTTCGAGGGGTTTAAATATAGAATAACAGATCCCCGGGAGTAGGTTACAGACTGGGATCTAATCCAGGGGTTCGGAGGGTTTATATATAGAATAACAGATCCCCGGGAGTGGTTACAGACTGGGATCTAATCCAGGGGTTCGGGGGGTTTATATATAGAATAACAGATCCCCGGGAGTGGGTTACAGACTGGGATCTAATCCAGGGGTTCGGAGGGTTTATATATAGAATAACAGATCCCCGGGGAGTGGTTACAGACTGGGATCTAATCCAGGGGTTCGAGGGGTTTAAATATAGAATAACAGATCCCCGGGAGTGGGTTACAGACTGGGATCTAATCCAGGGGATCAGGGAGTTTATATATAGAATAACAGATCCCCGGGAGTGGGTTACAGACTGGGATCTAATCCAAGGGTTTCGGTGGGTTTATATTTAGAATAACAGATCCCCGGGAGTGGGTTACAGACTGGGATCTAATCCAGGGGTTCGGAGGGTTTATATATAGAATAACAGATCCCCGGGAGTGGTTACAGACTGGGATCTAATCCAGGGGTTCGGGGGGTTTATATATAGAATAACAGATCCCCGGGAGTGGGTTACAGACTGGGATCTAATCCAGGGGTTCGGGGGGGTTTATATATAGAATAACAGATCCCCGGGATTGGGTTACAGACTGGGATCTAATCCAGGGGTTCAGGGGGGTTTATATATAGAATAACAGATCCCCGGTAGTGGGTTACAGACTGGGATCTAATCCAGGGGATCGGGGGGGTTTATATATAGATAACAGATCCCCGGGAGTGGGTTACAGACTGGGATCTAATCCAGGGGTTCGGGGGGTTTATATAGAGAATAACAGATCCCTGGGTGTGGGTTACAGACTGGGATCTAATCCAGGGGTTCGGGGGAGGGTATATATATAGAATAACAGTACCCCGGGAGTGGGTTACAGACTGGGATCTAATCCAGGGGTTCGGTGGGTTTATATATAGAATAACAGATCCCCGGGAGTGGGTTACAGACTGGGATCTAATCCAGGGGTTCGGGGGGTTTATATACAGAATAACAGATCCCTGGGAGTGCGTTACAAACTGGGATCTAATCCAGGGGATCGGGGGGATTGTATACAGAATAACAGATCCCTGGAAGTGGGTTACAGACTGGGATCTAATCCAGGGGTTCAGGGGGTTTATATATAGAATAACAGATCCCCGGGAGTGGGTCACAGACTGGGATCTAATCCAGGGGTTCGGGGGGTTTATATATATAGAATAACAGATCCCCGGGAGTGGGTTACAGACTGGGATCTAATCCAGGGGTTCAGGGGGGTTTTATATATAGAATAAACAGATCCCCGGGAGTGGGTTACAGACTGGGATCTAATCCAGGGGTTCGGGGGGTTTATATATAGAATAACAGATCCCCGGGAGTGGGTTACAGACTGGGATCTAATCCAGGGGTTCGGGGGGTTTATATATAGAATAACAGATCCCCGGGAGTGGTTACAGACTGGGATCTAATCCGGGTGTTCAGGGGGTTTATATATAGAATAACAGATCCCCGGGAGTGGGTACAGACTGGGATCTAATCCAGGGGTTCGGGGGGTTTATATATAGAATAACAGATCCCCGGGAGTGGGTTACAGACTGGGATCTAATCCAGGGGTGCGGAGGGTTTATATATAGAATAACAGATACCCGGGAGTGGGTTGCAGACTGGGATCTAATCCAGGGGTTCGGGGGGGGAGTTATACATAGAATAACAGATCCCCGGGAAGTGGTTACAGACTGGGATCTAATCCAGGGGTTCGGGGGGTTTATATACAGAATAACAGATCCCCGGGAGTGGGTTACAGACTGGGATCTAATCCAGGGGTTCGGAGGGTTTATATACAGAATAACAGATCCCCGGGAGTGAGTTACAGACTGGGATCTAATCCAAGGGTTTCGGTGGGTTTATATATAGAATAACAGATCCCCGGGAGTGGGTTACAGACTGGGATCTAATCCAGGGGTTCGGGGGGTTTATATCTAGAATAACAGATCCCCGGGAGTGGGTTACAGACTGGGATCTAATCCAGGGGTTCGGGGGGTTTTATATATAGAATAACAGATCCCCGGGAGTGGGTTACAGACTGGGATCTAATCCAGGGGTTCAGAGGGTTTATATATAGAGTAACAGATCCCCGGGAGTGGGTTACAGACTGGGATCTAATCCAGGGGTTCGGGGGGTTTATATATAGAATAACAGATCCCCGGGAGTGGGTTACAGACTGGGATCTAATCCAGGGGTTCGGGGGGTTTATATATAGAATAGCAGATCCCCGGGAGTGGGTTACAGACTGGGATCTAATCCAGGGGTTCAGGGGGTTTATATACAGAATAACAGATCCCGGGAGTGGGTTACAGACTGGGATCTAATCCAGGGGTTTGGGGAGTTTATATCTAGAATAACAGATCCCCGGGAGTGGGTTACAGACTGGGATCTAATCCAGGGGTTCAGGGAGTTTATATATAGAATAACAGATCCCCGGCAGTGGGTTACAGACTGGGATCTAATCCAGGGGTTCGGGGGGTTTATATCTAGAATAACAGATCCCCGGGAGTTGGTTACAGACTGGGATCTAATCCAGGGGTTCAGTGAATTTATATATAGAATAACAGATCCCCGGGAGTGGGTTACAGACTGGGATCTAATCCAGGGGATCGGGGGGCTTGTATACAGAATAACAGATCCCTGGAAGTGGGTTACAGACTGGGATCTAATCAAGGGGTTCAGGGGGTTTATGTATAGAATAACAGATCCCCGGGAGTGGGTTACAGACTGGGATCTAATCCAGGGGTTGGGGGGGATTATATATAGAATAACAGATCCCCGGGAGTGGGTTACAGACTGGGATCTAATCCAGGGGTTCAGGGGGGTTTATATATAGAATAACAGATCCCCGGGAGTGGGTTACAGACTGGGATCTAATCCAGGGGTTCAGGGGGTTTATATACAGAATAACAGATCCCCGGGAGTGGGTTACAGACTGGGATCTAATCCAGGGGTGCGGAGGGTTTATATATAGAATAACAGATCCCCGGGAGTGGGTTACAGACTGGGATCTAATCCAGGGGTTCAGGGGGTTTATATACAGAATAACAGATCCCCGGGAGTGGGTTACAGACTGGGATCTAATCCAGGGGTTCGGGGGGTTTATATACAGAATAACAGATCCCCGGGAGTGGGTTACAGACTGGAATCTAATCCAGGGGTTCGGGGGTTTATATACAGAATAACAGATCCCCGGGAGTGGGTTACAGACTGGGATCTAATCCAGGGGTTCGGGGGGTTTATATATAGAATAACAGATCCCGGGTGTGGGTTACAGACTGGGATCTAATCCAGGGGTGCGGAGGGTTTATATATAGAATAACAGATCCCCGGGAGTGGGTTGCAGACTGGGATCTAATCCAGGGGTTCGGAGGGGGTTTATATATAGAATAATAGATCCCCGGGAGTGGGTTACAGGCTGGGATCTAATCCAGGGGTTTATATATAGAATAACAGATCCCCGGGAGCGGGTTACAGACTGAGATCTAATCCAGGGGTTCGGGGGGGTTTATATATAGAATAACAGATCCCCGGGAGTGGGTTACAGACTGGGATCTAATCCAGGGATCTGGGGGGGGGGGTTTATATATAGAATAACAGATCCCCGGGACTGGGTTACAGACTGGGATCTAATCCAGGGGTTCGGTGGGTTTATATATAGAATAACAGATCCCCGGGAGTGGGTTACAGACTGGGAGCTAATCCAGGGGTTCGGGGGGTTTATATATAGAATAACAGATCCCCGGGAGTGGGTTACAGACTGGGATCTAATCCAGGGGTTCGGGGGGTTTATATATAGAATAACAGATCCCCGGGAGTGGGTTACAGACTGGGAGCTAATCCAGGGGTTCGGGGGGTTTATATATAGAATAACAGATCCCCGGGAGTGGGTTACAGACTGGGATCTAATCCAGGGGTTCAGGGGGTTTATATATAGAATAACAGATCCCCGGGAGTGGGTTACAGACTGGGATCTAATCCAGGGGTTCGGGGGGTTTATATATAGAATAACAGATCCCCGGGACAGGGTTACAGACTGGGATCTAATCCAGGGGTTCGGGGGGTTTATATATAGAATAACAGATCCTCGGGAGTGGGTTACAGACTGGGATCTAATCCAGGGGTTCGGAGTGTTTATATATAGAATAACAGATCCCCGGGAGTGGATTACAGACTGGGATCTAATCCAGGGGTTCGGGGGGTTTATATATAGAATAACAGATCCCCGGGAGTGGGTTACAGACTGGGATCTAATCCAGGGGTTCAGGGGGTTTATATATAGAATAACAGATCCCCGGGAGTGGGTTACAGACTGGGATCTAATCCAGGGGTTCGGGGGGTTTATATATAGAATAACAGATCCCTGGGAGTGGGTTACAGACTGGGATCTAATCCAGGGGTTCGGGGGTTTATATATAGAATAACAGATCCCCGGGAGTGGGTTACAGACTGGGATCTAATCCAGGGGTTCGGTGGGTTTATATACAGAATAACAGATCCCCGGGAGTTGGTTACAGACTGGGATCTGATCCAGGGGTTCGGGGGATCATCATAATATATTCGAATGTTGTGAATCATCAAAGTGAAAATGAAAGTTCCGAATTTGGTGAAAAGGACAGGATATATTGGATATATTGTGGGGAGAGCCTAGAAGGGCCGAGACGGCCTGTTTCCGCGCTGTAATTGTGATATGGTTATATGGGCCAGTGGGACTAGGTGAGAGTCAGCGTTCGGCACGGACTAGAAGGGCCGAGACGGCCTGTTTCCCTGTGTAATTGTGATGTGGTTATATTGGCCAGTGGGACTAGGTGAGAGTAAGCGTTCGGCATGGACTAGAAGGGCCGAGATGGCCTGTTTCCGTGTGTAATTGTGATATGGTTATATTGGCCAGTGGGACTAGGTGAGAGTAAGCGTTCGGCACGGACTAGAAGGGCCGAGACGGCCTGTTTCCGTGTGTAATTGTGATATGGTTATATGGGCCAGTGGGACTAGGTGAGAGTAAGCGTTCGGCACGGACTAGAAGGGCCGAGATGGCCTGTTTCCGTGTGTAATTGTGATATGGTTATATGGGCCAGTGGGACTAGGTGAGAGTAAGCGTTCGGCATGGACTAGAAGGGCCGAGATGGCCTGTTTCCGTGCTGTAATTGTGATATGGTTATATTGGCCAGTGGGACTAGGTGAGAGTAAGCGTTCGACACGGACTAGAAGGGCCGAGATGGCCTGTTTCCGTGTGTAATTGTGATATGGTTATATGGGCCAGTGGGACTAGGTGAGAGTAAGTGTTCGGCACGGACTAGAAGGGCCGAGACGGCCTGTTTCCGGGCTGTAATTGTGATATGGATATATGGGCCAGTGGGACTAGGTGAGAGTCAGCGTTCAGCACGGACTAGAAGGGCCGAGATGGCCTGTTTCCGTGTGTAATTGTGATATGGTTATATGGGCCAGTGGGACTAGGTGAGAGTCAGCGTTCGGCATGGACTAGAAGGGCCGAGATGGCCTGTTTCCGTGTGTAATTGTGATATGGTTATATGGGCCAGTGGGACTAGGTGAGAGTAAGCGTTCGGCACGGACTAGAAGGGACGAGATGGCCTGTTTCCGTGTGTAATTGTGATATGGTTATATGGGCCAGTGGGACTAGGTGAGAGTAAGCGTTCGGCACGGACTAGAAGGGCCGAGACGGCCTGTTTCCGTGCTGTAATTGTGATATGGTTATATGGGCCAGTGGGACTAGGTGAGAGTCAGCGTTCAGCACGGACTAGAAGGGCCGAGATGGCCTGTTTCCGGGCTGTAATTGTGATATGGATATATGGGCCAGTGGGACTAGGTGAGAGTCAGCGTTCAGCACGGACTAGAAGGGCCGAGATGGCCTGTTTCCGTGTGTAATTGTGATATGGTTATATGGGCCAGTGGGACTAGGTGAGAGTCAGCGTTCGGCACGGACTAGAAGGGCCGAGATGGCCTGTTTCTGTGTGTAATTGTGATATGGTTATATGGGCCAGTGGGACTAGGTGAGAGTAAGCGTTCGGCATGGACTAGAAGGGCCGAGATGGCCTGTTTCCATGTGTAATTGTGATATGGTTATATGGGCCAGTGGGACGAGGTGAGAGTAAGCGTTCGGCACGGACTAGAAGGGCCGAGACGGCCTGTTTCCGTGCTGTAATTGAGATATGGTTATATGGGCCAGTGGGACTAGGTGAGAGTCAGCGTTCGGCACGGACTAGAAGGGCCGAGATGGCCTGTTTCCGTGTGTAATTGTGATATGGTTATATGGGCCAGTGGGACTAGGTGAGAGTAAGTGTTCGGCACGGACTAGCAGGGCCGAGATGGCCTGTTTCCGTGTGTAATTGGGATATGGTTATATGGGCCAGTGGGACTAGGTGAGAGTCAGCGTTCGGCACGGACTACAGGGGCCGAGATGGCCTGTTTCCGTGCTGTAATTGTGATATGGTTATATGGGCCAGTGGGACTAGGTGAGAGTAAGCGTTCGGCATGGACTAGAAGGGCCGAGATGGCCTGTTTCCGTGTGTAATTGTGATATGGTTATATGGGCCAGTGGGACTAGGTGAGAGTAAGCGTTCGGCATGGACTAGAAGGGCCGAGATGGCCTGTTTCCGTGTGTAATTGTGATATGGTTATATGGGCCAGTGGGACGAGGTGAGAGTCAGCGTTCGGCACGGACTAGAAGGGCCGAGACGGCCTGTTTCCATGCTGTAATTGTGATATGGTTATATGGGCCAGTGGGACTAGGTGAGAGTAAGCGTTCGGCACGGACTAGAAGGGCCGAGATGGCCTGTTTCCGTGCTGTAATTGTGATATGGTTATATGGGCCAGTGGGACTAGGTGAGAGTAAGCGTTCGGCACGGACTAGAAGGGCCGAGATGGCCTGTTTCCGTGTGTAATTGTGATATGGTTATATGGGCCAGTGGGACTGGGTGAGAGTAGGCGTTCAGCACGGACTAGAAGGGCCGAGATGGCCTGTTTCCATGCTGTAGTTGTGATATGGTTATATGGGCCAGTGGGACTAGGTGAGAGTCAGCGTTCGGCACGGACTAGAAGGGCCGAGATGGCCTGTTTCCGTGTGTAATTGTGATATGGTTATATGGGCCAGTGGGACTAGGTGAGAGTAATCGTTCGGCACGGACTAGAAGGGCCGAGATTGCCTGTTTCCGTGCTGTGATTGTGATATGGTTATATGGGCCAGTGGGACTAGGTGAGAGTCAGCGTTCGGCACGGACTAGAAGGGCCGAGATGGCCTGTTTCCAGGTGTAATTGTGATATGGTTATGTGGGCCAGTGGGACTAGGTGAGAGTCAGCGTTCGGCACGGACTAGAAGGGCCGAGATGGCCTGTTTCCATGCTGTAATTTTTCTGTGGTTATATGGGCCAGTGGGACTAGGTGAGAGTCAGAGTTCGGCACGGACTAGAAGGGCTGAGATGGCCTGTTTCCGTGTGTAATTGTGATATGGTTATGTGGGCCAGTGGGACTGGGTGAGAGTCAGTGTTCGGCACGGACTAGAAGGGCCGAGACGGCCTGTTTCCGTGCTGTAATTGTGATATGGTTATATGGGCCAGTGGGACTAGGTGAGAGTAAGCGTTCGGCACGGACTAGAAGGGCCGAGATGGCCTGTTTCTGGGCTGTAATTGTGATATGGTTATATGGGCCAGTGGTACTAGGTGAGAGTCAGTGTTCGGCACGGACTAGAAGGGCCGAGATGGCCTGTTTCCGTGCTGTAATTGTGATATGGTTATATGGGCCAGTGGTACTAGGTGAGAGTCAGTGTTCGGCACGGACTAGAGGGGCCGAGATGGCCTGTTGCCGTGTGTAATTGTGATATGGTTATATGGGCCAGTGGGACTAGGTGAGAGTAGGCGTTCGGCATGGACTAGAAGGTCCGAGATGGCCTGTTTCCATGCTGTAATTGTGATATGGTTATATGGGCCAGTGGGCCTAGGTGAGAGTCAGCGTTCGGCACGGACTAGAAGGGCCGAGATGGCCTGTTTCCGTGCTGTAATTGTGATATGGTTATATGGGCCAGTGGGACTAGGTGAGAGTCAGCGTTCGGGATGGACTAGAAGAGCCGAGAAGGCCTGTTTCCGTGTGTAATTGTGATATGGTTTTATGGGCCAGTGGGACTAGGTGAGAGACAGCGTTCGGCACGGACTAGGAGGGCCGAGATGGCCTGTTTCCGTGTGTAATTGTGATATGGTTATATGGGCCAGTGGGACTAGGTGAGAGACAGCGTTCGGCACGGACTAGGAGGGCCGAGATGACCTGTTTCCGTGTGTAATTGTGATATGGTTATATGGGCCAGTGGGACTGGGTGAGAGTAGGCGTTCGGCATGGACTAGAAGGGCCGAGATGGCCTGTTTCCGTGCTGTAATTGTGATATGGTTATATGGGCCAGTGGGACTAGGTGAGAGACAGCGTTCGGCACGGACTAGGAGGGCCGAGATGGCCTGTTTCCGTGTGTAATTGTGATATGGTTATATGGGCCAGTGGGACTAGGTGAGAGTAAACGTTCGGCATGGACTAGAAGGGCCGAGATGACCTGTTTCCGTGTATAAATGTGATATGGTTATATGGGCCAGTGGGACTGGGTGAGAGTAGGCGTTCGGCACGGACTAGAAGGGCCGAGATGGCCTGTTTCCGTGTGTAATTGTGATATGGTTATATGGGCCAGTGGGACTGGGTGAGAGTAGGCGTTCAGCACGGACTAGAAGGGCCGAGATGGCCTGTTTCCATGCTGTAATTGTGATATGGTTATATGGGCCAGTGGGACTAGGTGAGAGTAAGCGTTCGGCACGGACTAGAAGGGCCGAGATGGCCTGTTTCCGTGTGTAATTGTGATATGGTTATATGGGCCAGTGGGACTAGGTGAGAGTCAGCGTTCGGCACGGACTAGAAGGGCCGAGACGGCCTGTTTCCGTGTGTAATTGTGATATGGTTATATGGGCCAGTGGGACTAGGTGAGAGTCAGCGTTCGGCACGGACTAGAAGGGCCGAGATGGCCTGTTTCCGTATGTAATTGTGATATGGTTATATGGGCCAGTGGGACTAGGTGAGAGTCAGCGTTCGGCACGGACTAGAAGAGCCGAGAAGGCCTGTTTCCGTGTGTAATTGTGATATGGTTATATGGGCCAGTGGGACTAGGTGAGAGTCAGCGTTCGGCACGGACTAGAAGGGCCGAGATGGCCTGTTTCCGTGTGTAATTGTGATATGGTTATATGGGCCAGTGGGACTAGGTGAGAGTAAGCGTTCAGCACGGACTAGAAGGGCCGAGAAGGCCTGTTTCCGTGTGTAATTCTGATATGGTTATATGGGCCAGTGGGACTAGGTGAGAGTCAGCGTTCGGCACGGACTAGAAGGGCCGAGATGGCCTGTTTCCAGGTGTAATTGTGATATGGTTATGTGGGCCAGTGGGACTAGGTGAGAGTAAGCGTTCGGCACGGACTAGAAGGGCCGAGATGGCCTGTTTCCGTGTGTAATTGTGATATGGTTATATGGGCCAGTGGGACTAGGTGAGAGTAAGCGTTCAGCACGGACTAGAAGGGCCGAGAAGGCCTGTTTCCGTGTGTAATTCTGATATGGTTATATGGGCCAGTGGGACTAGGTGAGAGTCAGCGTTCGGCACGGACTAGAAGGGCCGAGATGGCCTGTTTCCAGGTGTAATTGTGATATGGTTATGTGGGCCAGTGGGACTAGGTGAGAGTAAGCGTTCAGCACGGACTAGAAGGGCCGAGAAGGCCTGTTTCCGTGTGTAATTGTGATATGGTTATATGGGCCAGTGGGACTAGGTGAGAGTAAGCGTTCGGCACGGACTAGAAGGGCCGAGATGGCCTGTTTCCGTGCTGTGATTGTTATATGGTTATATGGGCCAGTGGGACTAGGTGAGAGTCAGCGTTCGGCACGGACTAGAAGGGCCGAGATGGCCTGTTTCCGTGCTGTAATTGTGATATGGTTATATGGGCCAGTGGGACTAGGTGAGAGTCAGAGTTCGGCACGGACTAGAAGGGCCGAGATGGCCTGTTTCCGTGTGTAATTGTGATATGGTTATATGGGCCAGTGGGACTAGGTGAGTGACAGCGTTCGGCACGGACTAGAGGGGCCGAGATGGCCTGTTTCCGTGTGTAATTGTGATATGGTTATATGGGCCAGTGGGACTAGGTGATAGTAAGCGTTCAGCACGGTCTAGAATGGCCGAGATGGCCTGTTTCCATGCTGTAATTGTGATATGGTTATATGGGCCAGTGGGACTAGGTGAGACTCAGCGTTCGGCACGGACTAGAAGGGCCGAGATGGCCTGTTTCCGTGTGTAATTGTGATATGGTTATATGGGCCAGTGGGACTAGGTGAGAGTAAGTGTTCGGCACAGACTAGAAGGGCCGAGATTGCCTGTTTCCGTGTGTAATTGTGATATCGTTATATGGGCCAGTGGGACTAGGTGAGAGTAAGCGTTCGGCACAGACTAGAAGGGCCGACACGGCCTGTTTCCGTGTGTAATTGTGATATGGTTATATGGGCCAGTGGGACTAGGTGAGAGTAAGTGTTCGGCACGGACTAGAAGGGCCGAGACGGCCTGTTTCCGTGCTGTAATTGTGATATGGTTATATGGGCCAGTGGGACTAGGTGAGAGTAAGCGTTCGGCACGGACTAGAAGGGCCGAGACGGCCTGTTTCCGTGTGTAATTGTGATATGGTTATATGGGCCAGTGGGACTAGGTGAGAGTAAGTGTTCGGCACGGACTAGAAGGGCCGAGACGGCCTGTTTCCGTGCTGTAATTGTGATATGGTTATATGGGCCAGTGGGACTAGGTGAGAGTAAGTGTTCGGCACAGACTAGAAGGGCCGAGATTGCCTGTTTCCGTGTGTAATTGTGATATCGTTATATGGGCCAGTGGGACTAGGTGGGAGTAAGCGTTCGGCACGGACTAGAAGGGCCGAGACGGCCTGTTTCCGTGTGTAATTGTGATATGGTTATATGGGCCAGTGGGACTAGGTGAGAGTAAGTGTTCGGCACGGACTAGAAGGGCCGAGACGGCCTGTTTCCGTGCTGTAATTGTGATATGGTTATATGGGCCAGTGGGACTAGGTGATAGTCAGCGTTCGGCACGGACTAGAAGGTCTGAGATGGCCTGTTTCCGTGCTGTAATTGTGATATGGTTATATGGGCCAGTGGGACTAGGTGAGAGTCAGCGTTCGGCACGGACTAGAAGGGCCGATACGGCCTGTTTCCGTGTGTAATTGTGATATGGTTATATGGGCCAGTGGGACTAGGTGAGAGTAAGCGTTCGGCACGGACTGGAAGGGCCGAGATGGCCTGTTTCCGTGCTGTAATTGTGATATGGTTATATGGGCCAGTGGGACTAGGTGAGAGTAAGTGTTCAGCACGGACTAGAAGGGCCGAGATGGCCTGTTTCCGTGCTGTAATTGTGATATGGTTATATGGGCCAGTGGGACTGGGTGAGAGTAGGCGTTCAGCACGGACTAGAAGGGCCGAGATGGCCTGTTTCCGTGCTGTAATTGTGATATGGTTATATGGGCCAGTGGGACTAGGTGAGAGTAAGCGTTCGGCACGGACTAGAAGGGCCGAGATGGCCTGTTTCCGTGTGTAATTGTGATCTGGTTATGTGGGCCAGAGGGACTAGGTGAGAGTCAGCGTTCGGCACGGACTAGAAGGGCTGAGATGGCCTGTTTCCGTGTGTAATTGTGATATGGTTGTATGGGCCAGTGGGACTAGGTGAGAGTCAGCGTTCGGCTCGGACTAGAAGGGACGAGATGGCCTGTTTCCGTGTGTAATTGTGATATGGTTATATGGGCCAGTGGGACTAGGTGAGAGTAAGCGTTCGGCACGGACTGGAAGGGCCGAGATGGCCTGTTTCCGTGTGTATTTGTGATATGGTTATGTGCGCCAGAGGGACTAGGTGAGAGTCAGCGTTCGGCACGGACTAGAAGGGCCGAGATGGCCTGTTTCCATGCTGTAATTGTGATATGGTTATATGGGCCAGTGGGACTAGGTGAGAGTCAGCGTTCGGCACGGACTAGAAGGGCCGAGATGGCCTGTTTCCGTGTGTAATTGTGATATGGTTATATGGACCAGTGGGACCTGCTGAGAGTCAGCGTTCGGCACGGACTAGAAGGGCCGAGATGGCCTGTTTCCGTGTGTAATTGTGATATGGTTATATGGGCCAGTGGGACTAGGTGAGAGTCAGCGTTCGGCACGGACTAGAAGGGCCGAGATGGCCTGTTTCCGTGTGTAATTGTGATATGGTTATATGGGCCAGTGGGACTAGGTGAGAGTCAGTGTTCGGCATGGACTAGAAGGGCCGAGATGGCCTGTTTCCATGCTGTAATTGTGATATGGTTATATGTGCCAGTGGGACTAGGTGAGAGTCAGCGTTCGGCACGGACTGGAAGGGCCGAGATGGCCTGTTTCCGTGTGTAATTGTGATATGGTTATATGTGCCAGTGGGACTAGGTGAGAGTAAGCGTTCGGCACGGACTGGAAGGGCCGAGATGGCCTGTTTCCGTGTGTAATTGTGATATGGTTATATGGGCCAGTGGGACTAGGTGATAGTAAGCGTTCAGCACGGTCTAGAATGGCCGAGATGGCCTGTTTCCGTGTGTAATTGTGATATGGTTATATGGGCCAGTGGGACTGGGTGAGAGTTGGCGTTTGGCATGGACTAGAAGGGCCGCGATGGCCTGTTTCCATGCTGTAATTGTGATATGGTTATATGGGCCAGTGGGACTAGGTGAGAGTCAGCGTTCGGCACGGACTAGAAGGGCCGAGATGGCCTGTTTCCGTGTGTAATTGTGATATGGTTATATGGGCCAGTGGGACTAGGTGAGAGTCAGCGTTCGGCACGGACTAGAAGGGCCGAGATGGCCTGTTTCCGTGCTGTAATTGTGATATGGTTATATGGGCCAGTGGGACTAGGTGAGACTAAGCGTTCGGCACGGACTGGAAGGGCCGAGATGGCCTGTTTCCGTGTGTAATTGTGATATGGTTATATGGGCCAGTGGGACTAGGTGAGAGTAAGTGTTCGGCACGGACTAGAAGGGCCGAGATGGCCTGTTTCCGTGCTGTAATTGTGATATGGTTATATGGGCCAGTGGGACTAGGTGAGAGTCAGCGTTCGGCACGGACTAGAAGGGCCGAGATGGCCTGTTTCCGTGTGTAATTGTGATATGGTTATATGGGCCAGTGGGACTAGGTGAGAGTAAGCGTTTGGCACGGACTAGAAGGGCCGAGATGGCCTGTTTCCGTGTGTAATTGTGATATGGTTATGTGGGCCAGTGGGACTAGGTGAGAGTCAGCGTTCGGCACGGACTAGAAGGGCCGAGACGGCCTGTTTCCGTGCTGTAATTGTGATATGGTTATATGGGCCAGTGGGACTAGGTGAGAGTAAGCATTTGGCACGGACTAGAAGGGCCGAGACGGCCTGTTTCCATGTGTGATTGTGATATGGTTATATGGGCCAGTGGGACTAGGTGAGAGTAAGCGTTTGGCACGGACTAGAAGGGCCGAGATGGCCTGTTTCCGTGTGTAATTGTGATATGGTTATATGGGCCAGTGGGACTAGGTGAGAGTCAGCGTTCGGGATGGACTAGAAGGACCGAGATGGCCTGTTTCCATGCTGTAATTGTGATATGGTTATATGGGCCAGTTGGACTAGGTGAGACTAAGCGTTCGGCACGGACTAGAAGGGCCGAGATGGCCTGTTTCCATGTGTATTTGTGATATGATTATATGGGCCAGTGGGACTAGGTGAGAGTCTGTGTTCGGCACGGACTAGAAGGGCTGAGATGGCCTGTTTCCGTGTGTAATTGTGATATGGTTATATGGGCCAGTTGGACTAGGTGAGACTAAGCGTTCGGCACGGACTAGAATGGCCGAGATGGCCTGTTTCCATGCTGTAATTGTGATATGGTTATATGGGCCAGTGGGACTAGGTGAGACTCAGCGTTCGGCACGGACTAGAAGGGCCGAGATGGCCTGTTTCCGTGTGTAATTGTGATATGGTTATATGGGCCAGTGGGACTAGGTGAGAGTCAGTGTTCGGCACGGACTAGAAGGGCCGAGACGGCCTGTTTCCGTGTGTAATTGTGATATTGTTATATGGGCCAGTTGGACTAGGTGAGAGTCAGCGTTCGGCACGGACTAGAAGGGCCGATACGGCCTGTTTCCGTGTGTAATTGTGATATGGTTATATGGGCCAGTGGGACTAGGTGAGAGTAAGCGTTCGGCACGGACTGGAAGGGCCGAGATGGCCTGTTTCCATGCTGTAATTGTGATATGGTTATATGGGCCAGTGGGACTAGGTGAGAGTCAGCGTTCGGCACGGACTAGAAGGGCCGAGATGGCCTGTTTCCGTGCTGTAATTGTGATATGGTTATATGGGCCAGTGGGACTAGGTGAGAGTAAGCGTTCGGCACGGACTAGAAGGGCCGAGACGGCCAGTTTCCGTGTGTAATTGTGATATGGTTGTATGGGCCAGTGGGACTAGGTGAGAGTCAGCGTTCGGCTCGGACTAGAAGGGCCGAGATGGCCTGTTTCCGTGTGTAATTGTGATATGGTTATATGGGCCAGTGGGACTAGGTGAGAGTAAGCGTTCGGCACGGACTGGAAGGGCCGAGATGGCCTGTTTCCGTGTGTATTTGTGATATGGTTATGTGCGCCAGAGGGACTAGGTGAGAGTCAGCGTTCGGCACGGACTAGAAGGGCCGAGATGGCCTGTTTCCATGCTGTAATTGTGATATGGTTATATGGGCCAGTGGGACTAGGTGAGAGTCAGCGTTCGGCACGGACTAGAAGGGCCGAGATGGCCTGTTTCCGTGTGTAATTGTGATATGGTTATATGGACCAGTGGGACCAGGTGAGAGTCAGCGTTCGGCACGGACTAGAAGGGCCGAGATGGCCTGTTTCCGTGTGTAATTGTGATATGGTTATATGGGCCAGTGGGACTAGGTGAGAGTCAGCGTTCGGCACGGACTAGAAGGGCCGAGATGGCCTGTTTCCGTGTGTAATTGTGATATGGTTATATGGGCCAGTGGGACTAGGTGAGAGTCAGCGTTCGGCACGGACTAGAAGAGCCGAGAAGGCCTGTTTCCATGCTGTAATTGTGATATGGTTATATGTGCCAGTGGGACTAGGTGAGAGTCAGCGTTCGGCACGGACCAGAAGGGCCGAGATGGCCTGTTTCCGTGTGTAATTGTGATATGGTTATATGTGCCAGTGGGACTAGGTGAGAGTAAGCGTTCGGCACGGACTAGAAGGGCCGAGATGGCCTGTTTCCGTGTGTAATTGTGATATGGTTATATGGGCCAGTGGGACTAGGTGATAGTAAGCGTTCAGCACGGTCTAGAATGGCCGAGATGGCCTGTTTCCGTGTGTAATTGTGATATGGTTATATGGGCCAGTGGGACTGGGTGAGAGTTGGCGTTTGGCATGGACTAGAAGGGCCGAGATGGCCTGTTTCCATGCTGTAATTGTGATATGGTTATATGGGCCAGTGGGACTAGGTGAGAGTAAGATTTCGGCACGGACTAGAAGGGCCGAGATGGCCTGTTTCCGTGTGTAATTGTGATATGGTTATATGGGCCAGTGGGACTAGGTGAGACTAAGCGTTCGGCACGGACTGGAAGGGCCGAGATGGCCTGTTTCCGTGTGTAATTGTGATATGGTTATATGGGCCAGTGGGACTAGGTGAGAGTAAGTGTTCGGCACGGACTAGAAGGGCCGAGATGGCCTGTTTCCGTGCTGTAATTGTGATATGGTTATATGGGCCAGTGGGACTAGGTGAGAGTCAGCGTTCGGCACGGACTAGAAGGGCCGAGATGGCCTGTTTCCGTGTGTAATTGTGATATGGTTATATGGGCCAGTGGGACTAGGTGAGAGTAAGCGTTTGGCACGGACTAGAAGGGCCGAGATGGCCTGTTTCCGTGTGTAATTGTGATATGGTTATATGGGCCAGTGGGACTAGGTGAGAGTAAGCATTTGGCACGGACTAGAAGGGCCGAGACGGCCTGTTTCCATGTGTGATTGTGATATGGTTATATGGGCCAGTGGGACTAGGTGAGAGTAAGCGTTTGGCACGGACTAGAAGGGCCGAGATGGCCTGTTTCCGTGTGTAATTGTGATATGGTTATATGGGCCAGTGGGACTAGGTGAGAGTCAGCGTTCGGGACGGACTAGAAGGACCGAGATGGCCTGTTTCCATGCTGTAATTGTGATATGGTTATATGGGCCAGTTGGACTAGGTGAGACTAAGCGTTCGGCACGGACTAGAAGGGCCGAGATGGCCTGTTTCCATGTGTATTTGTGATATGATTATATGGGCCAGTGGGACTAGGTGAGAGTCTGTGTTCGGCACGGACTAGAAGGGCTGAGATGGCCTGTTTCCGTGTGTAATTGTGATATGGTTATATGGGCCAGTGGGACTAGGTGATAGTAAGCGTTCAGCACGGTCTAGAATGGCCGAGATGGCCTGTTTCCATGCTGTAATTGTGATATGGTTATATGGGCCAGTTGGACTAGGTGAGAGTCAGCGTTCGGCACGGACTAGAAGGGCCGATACGGCCTGTTTCCGTGTGTAATTGTGATATGGTTATATGGGCCAGTGGGACTAGGTGAGAGTAAGCGTTCGGCACGGACTGGAAGGGCCGAGATGGCCTGTTTCCATGCTGTAATTGTGATATGGTTATATGGGCCAGTGGGACTAGGTGAGAGTAAGTGTTCAGCACGGACTAGAAGGGCCGAGATGGCCTGTTTCCGTGCTGTAATTGTGATATGGTTATATGGGCCAGTGGGACTAGGTGAGAGTAAGCGTTCGGCACGGACTAGAAGGGCCGAGATGGCCTGTTTCCGTGTGTAATTGTGATCTGGTTATGTGGGCCAGAGGGACTAGGTGAGAGTCAGCGTTCGGCACGGACTAGAAGGGCTGAGATGGCCTGTTTCCGTGTGTAATTGTGATATGGTTGTATGGGCCAGTGGGACTAGGTGAGAGTCAGCGTTCGGCTCGGACTAGAAGGGCCGAGATGGCCTGTTTCCGTGTGTAATTGTGATATGGTTATATGGGCCAGTGGGACTAGGTGAGAGTAAGCGTTCGGCACGGACTGGAAGGGCCGAGATGGCCTGTTTCCATGCTGTAATTGTGATATGGTTATATGGGCCAGTGGGACTAGGTGAGAGTCAGCGTTCGGCACGGACTAGAAGGGCCGAGATGGCCTGTTTCCGTGTGTAATTGTGATATGGTTATATGGACCAGTGGGACCAGGTGAGAGTCAGCGTTCGGCACGGACTAGAAGGGCCGAGATGGCCTGTTTCCGTGTGTAATTGTGATATGGTTATATGGGCCAGTGGGACTAGATGAGAGTCAGCGTTCGGCATGGACTAGAAGGGCCGAGATGGCCTGTTTCCGTGTGTAATTGTGATATGGTTATATGGGCCAGTGGGACTAGGTGAGAGTCAGCGTTCGGCACGGACTAGAAGAGCCGAGAAGGCCTGTTTCCATTCTGTAATTGTGATATGGTTATATGGGCCAGTGGGACTAGGTGAGAGTCAGTGTTCGGCACGGACTAGAAGTGCTGAGATGGCCTGTTTCCGTGCTGGAATGTTCTGTGGTTATAAACAAGAAATCAGGAAAGGGGAGGTAAAGTAAATCAGCACAAAATAAAACACAGATAGCAGAAGTGTTTATGAATACATCAAGCGGAAGAGAGTGGTTAAAGTTAGTGTGTCCCCTGCAGGACGAGGGGGGGAAATTGATTTTGGGTGATAAGGAAATGGCTGATGCTTTGAACGACTATTTTGAAATGGTCTTCACGGTGGAGGAAGCGTCGAATCTGCCAAAGGAGGGTGTTCCGGACGAAATGGTCGGTGAGGACCTCGATAAAATCAGTGTCACTAAAGAGAGAGTGATGAGCAAGCTGGAGGGCCTGAAGGTGGATACGTCCCCTGGTCCTGATGGGATGCACCCCAGGGTGCTGAGGGAATTGGCGGAGGTTATAGTAGACGTGTTGGTGATCGTTTCCCAAAACTCCCTGGGCTCTGGGCCGGTCCCGGCGGATCGGAAGACAGCAAGTGTCCCGCCACTTCTTTAACCATATAACCATATAACAATCACAGCACGGAAACAGGCCGTCTCGGCCCTTCTAGTCCGTGCCGAACGCTGACTCTCACCTAGTCCCACTGGCCCATATAACCATATCACAATTACACACGGAAACAGGCCATCTTGGCCCTTCTAGTCCGTGCCAAACGCTTACTCTCACCTAGTCCCACTGGCCCATATAACCATATAACAATCACAGCACAGAAACAGGCCATCTCGGCCCTCCTTTCCTGTCCATATACCTATCCAATTTTACCTTAAATGACACAACACTACTACTTCTACAGGAAGCTCATTCCACACAGCTATCACTCTTTGAGTAAAGAAATACCCCCTCATGTTTCCCTTAAACTTCTGCCCCCTAACTCTCAAATCATGTCCTCTAGTTTGAATCTCCCCTACTCTCAATGGAAACAGCCTGTTCACTTCAACTCTATCTACCCCTCTCAAAATTTTAAATACCTCGATCAAATCCCCCCTCAACCTTCTAAGCTCCAATGAATAGAGAGCTAACTTGTTCAACCTTTCTCTGTAACTTAATTGCTGAAACCCAGGTAACATCCTAGTGAATCGTCTCTGCACTCTCTCTAATAGGCAAGAGGCGGACAACTTTCGGCCAGTTAGCTGGGCGTCTGCAGTCGGGAAGATGCTTGAGGCTGTCATTACGGGAGGAATAGTGAAACATTGAGACAGGTTCGGTTCCATTAGACAGACGCAGCATGGGTTCAGAAAGGGCAGGTCCTGTCTGACAGACTCTCCGGAGTTCTTTGAGGACGGAATGAGTGCAGTGGATGGAGGGGAACAGGTGGATGTCGTATACTTGGATTTCCAGAAGGCATTCGATAAGGTGCCGCACAAGAGTCTGATAAATAAGATACGCACGCATGGAGTCGGAGGAAGTGTATTGGTGTGGAAAGTGGATTGGTCAACCGGTAGAAGGCAGAGAGTTGGTCTAAATGGGTGTTTACACGAGGAAATCTGCAGATGCTGGAAATTCAGACAACACACGCACAGAGGGTCTCGGCCCGAAACGCCGACAGCGCTTCTCCCTACAGATGCTGCCTGGCCTGCTGCGTTCCACCAGCGTTTTGTGTGTGTTGTATAAATGGGTGTTTCTCCGGTCGGCAGTCGGTGGTGAGCGGGGTGTCGCAGGGGTCGGTGCTGGGCCCGCAGCTGTTTACCATTTACACTGATGATCTGGAAGAGGGGACTGAGTGCAGGGTAGCGAAATTTGCTGTTGACACTAAACTGAGCGGGAAGAAAAATTGTACAGAGGATGTGGAGAGGCTGCAGAGGGATAGAGATAGGTTCAGTGAGCGGGCAAGGGTCTGGCGGGTGGAGTACAACGTTGGTAAGTGAGAGGTCACCCACTTTGGGAGGGATAACGGAAGAGCAGATGATTATTTAAATGGTGAAAGATTGCCGCACGCTGTCGTGCAGGGGGACTGGGGAGCGCTTGTTCATGAATCGGAAAAGGCCGCCTTGCGGGTACAACAGGTTATTGAGAAGGCAAATGGGACATTGGTCTTCATTGCGAGAGGGATCGAATTCAGGAGCAGGCAGGTCAGGCTGCAACTATGGTTACGTCGGTGGTGGGAAAGCAGTTGGAAAAGATGGGATCTATATGCATTCAGAGAATTATGTTCTGATCAGGGACAGTCGGCATGGCTTTGTGAAGGGCAGATCGTGCCTAACAAGCCTGATAGGGTTCTTTGAGATGGTGTCCAGGCATATCGATGAGGGTAGTGCAGTGGATGTGATCTACATGGATTTTAGTGAGGCATCTGACAAGGTTCCAGACGGTACGTTTATTCAGAAAGTCTGAAGGCATGGGATCCAGGGAAGTTTGGCCCGGTGGATTCAGAATTGGCTTGCCTGCAGAAGGCAAAGGGTTGTGGTGGAGGGAGTACATTCAGATTGGAGGGTTGTGACTAGTGGTGTCCCACAAGGATCTGTTCTGAGACCTCTACCTTTTGTGATTTTTATTAACGACCTGGATGTGGGGGTAGAAGGGTGTGTTGGCAAGTTAGCAGACGACACAAAGATTGGTGGTGGTGCAGATAATGTAGAGGATTGTCGAAGATTGCAGAGAGACATTGATAGGACGCAGAAGTGGGCTGAGAAGTGGCAGATGGAGTTCAACCCGGAGAAGAGTGAGGTGGGACACTTTGGAAGGACAAACTCCAAGGCAGAGTACAAAGTAAATGGCAGGATACTGGGTAGTGTGGAGGAGCAGAGGGATCTGGGGGTACATGTCCACAGATCCCTGAAAGTTGCCTCACAGGTAGATAGGGTAGTTACGAAAGCTTATGGGGTGTTAGCTTTCAGAAGTCGAGGGACAGAGTTTAAGAGTCACGGGGTAATGATGCAGCTCTATAAAACTCTGGTTGGGCCACACTTGGAGGACTGTGTCCAGTTCTGGTCGCCTCACTATAGGAAGGATGTGGAAGCATTGGAAAGGGAACAGAGGAGATTTACCAGGATGCTGCCTGGTTTAGAGAGTATGGATTATGATCAGAGATTAAGGGAGCTAGGGCTTTACTCTCTGGAGAGAAGGAGGATGAGAGGTGACATGGTAGAGGTGTACAAGATATTAAGAGGAATAGACAGAGTGGACAGCCAGCGCCTCTTAAGATATGGTTAGATGGTTTCTTACATAGGAGGGGACTTGGAGGGGAAAAGGCAGGTAGATGGAGCCGAGTTTAACGGGCGGATCAGCCGTGATCTGATTGAATGTTGGGGCAGGGTCGATGGGCTGGATGGCCGACTCCTTACTGTGAGTTGTCTGGGTGGGTCGTGTCCTTGATTACCCCGACAGCTCTGCTCCGACAGTGTGCGGCGTGAAGTGGGTCCGAGGGTGGAAGATCGGTTTGTGTGACGCGCTGGGCGGGGTTCACCATCTTCCGCAGCTTCTCGCGGTCGTGGACGGGACAGCCTCCACGCCGGGCAGTGGTGCACCCTGGGAGAATGCTTTCTACGGTGCGCCGGTAAAAATCGGTCAGGGTCTCGGGGGACAGGCCCGCTTTCTTCAGCTTTCTCGGGAGGGAAAGGCGCTGGCGGGCCTTCTTGGCTCGGTCAGACCAAGTCAGGTCGTTTGTGAAACTCGCCCCGAGGAACTGAGAGATTTTGTTCCACCTGCACACCACCGAGGTAGACAGGGTCCGCGACTCCTGAAGTCAACAACCAATTCCTTCGTCTCGCTGACGTTGAAGGATTGAATTCCCTCTCTGCGCTCATCATTACCCAAGATACGGCCTACAATTGACTCCTCAACTGATTTTTACATTCTAAACAGATCCCCGGGAGTGGGTCACAGACTGGGATCTAATCCAGGGGTTCGGGGGGGGTTTATATACAGAATAACAGATCCCCGGGAGCGGGTTACAGACTGGGATCTAATCCAGGGGTTCGGGGGGGGGTTTATATACAGAATAACAGATCCCCGGGAGAGGGTTACAGACTGGGATCTAATCCAGGGGTTCGGGGGGTTTATATACAGAATAACAGATCCCCGGGAGTAGATTACAGACTGGGATCTAATCCAGGGGATCGGGGGGTTTATATATAGAATAACAGATCCCCGGGAGTGGGTCACAGACTGGGATCTAATCCAGGGGTTCGGGGGGTTTATATATAGAATAACAGATCCCCGGGAGTGGGTTACAGACTGGGATCTAATCCAGGGGTTCGGGGGGTTTATATATAGAATAACAGATCCCCGGGAGTGGGTTACAGACTGGGATCTAATCCAGGGTTTCGGGGGGAGGGTATATATATAGAATAACAGATCCCCGGGAGTGGGTTACAGACTGGGATCTAATCCAGGGGTTCGGGGGGTTTATATATAGAATAACAGATCCCCGGGAGTGGGTTACAGACTGGGATCTAATCCAGGGGTTCGGGGGGAGGGTATATATATAGAATAACAGATCCCCGGGAGTGGGTTACAGACTGGGATCTAATCCAGGGGTTCGGGGGGAGGGTATATATATAGAATAACAGATCCCCGGGAGTGGGTTACAGACTGGGATCTAATCCAGGGGTTCAGGGGGTTTATATATAGAATAACAGTACCCCGGGAGTGGGTTACAGACTGGGATCTAATCCAGGGGTTGGGGGGGATTATATATAGAATAACAGATCCCCGGGAGTGGGTTACAGACTGGGATCTAATCCAGGGGTTCGGGGGGGGTTTATATATAGAATAACAGATCCCCGGGAGTGGGTTACAGACTGGGATCTAATCCAGGGGTTCGGGGGGTTTATATACAGAATAACAGATCCCCGGGAGTGGGTTACAGACTGGGATCTAATCCAGGGGTTCGGGGGGTTTATATATAGAATAACAGATCCCCGGGAGTGGGTTACAGACTGGGATCTAATCCAGGGGTTCGGGGGGGGGTTATACATAGAATAACAGATCCCCGGGAGTCGGTTACAGACTGGGATCTAATCCAGGGGTTCGGGGGGTTTATATATAGAATAACAGATCCCCGGGAGTGGGTTACAGACTGGGATCTAATCCAGGGGTTCGGGGGTTTATATATAGAATAACAGATCCCCGAGAGTGGGTTACAGACTGGGATCTAATCCTGGGGTTCGGGGGATTATATATAGAATAACAGATCCCCGGGAGTGGGTTACAGACTGGGATCTAATCCAGGGGTTCGGGGGGTTTATATACAGAATAACAGATCCCCGGGAGCGGGTTACAGACTGGGATCTGATCCAGGGGTACGGGTGTTTATATATAGAGTAATAGATCCCCGGGAGTGGGTTACAGACTGGGATCTAATCCAGGGGTTAGGAGGGTTTATATATAGAATAACAGATCCCCGGGAGTGGGTTACAGACTGGGATCTAATCCAGGGGTTCGGGGGGGTTTATATATAGAATAACAGATCCCCGGGAGTGGGTTACAGACTGGGATTTAATCCAGGGGTTCAGGGGGGTTTATATATAGAATAACAGATCCCCGGGAGTGGGTTACAGACTGGGATTTAATCCAGGGGTTCAGGGGGTTTATATACAGAATAACAGATCCCCGGGAGTGGGTTACAGACTGGGATCTAATCCAGGGGTACGGGTGTTTATATATAGAATAACAGATCCCCGGGAGTGGGTTACAGACTGGGATCTAATCCAGGGGTTCGAGGGGGTTTATATATAGAATAACAGATCCCCGGGAGTGGGTTACAGACTGGGATCTAATCCAGGGGTTCGGGGGGGTTTATATGTAGAATAACAGATCCCCGGGAGTGGGTTACAGACTGGGATTTAATCCAGGGGTTCAGGGGGGTTTATATATAGAATAACAGATCCCCGGGAGTGGGTTACAGACTGGGATTTAATCCAGGGGTTCAGGGGGTTTATATACAGAATAACAGATCCCCGGGAGTGGGTTACAGACTGGGATCTAATCCAGGGGTTCGGAGGGTTTATATATAGAATAACAGACCCCCGGTAGTGGGTTACAGACTGGGATCTAATCCAGGGGTTCAGGGGGGTTTATATATAGAATAACAGATCTCCGGGAGTGGGTTACAGACTGGGATTTAATCCAGGGGTTCAGGGGGTTTATATACAGAATAACAGATCCCCGGGAGTGGGTTACAGACTGGGATCTAATCCAGGAGTTCGGTGGGTTTATATATAGAATAACAGACCCCCGGTAGTGGGTTACAGACTGGGATCTAATCCAGGGGTTCAGGGGGTTTATATATAGAATAACAGATCCCCGGGAGTGGGTACAGACTGGTATCTAATCCAGGGGTTCGGGGGGTTTATATATAGAATAACAGATCCCCGGGAGCGGGTTACAGACTGGGATCTAATCTAGGGGTTCGGGGGGTTTATATACAGAATAACAGATCCCCGGGAGTGGGTTACAGACTGGGATCTAATCCAGGGGTTCAGGGGGTTTATATATAGAATAACAGATCCCCGGGAGTGGGTTACAGACTGGGATCTAATCCAGGGGTTCGGGGGGTTTATATATAGAAT
>NW_026780358.1:0-10000 GCF_030144855.1 Hypanus sabinus | reverse complement strand
GTGAGTGACACCCTCCCCTCCCCCGTCCCCCCACCCTCTGCCGGTCGTACCCCCCTCGGGCCCTGTGAGTGACACCCTCCCCTCCCCCGTCCCCCCACCCTCTGCCGGTCGTACCCCCCTCGGGCCCTGTGAGTGACACCCTCCCCTCCCCTCCCCCGTCCCCCCACCCTCTGCCGGTCGTACCCCCCTCGGGCCCTGTGAGTGTCACCCTCCCCTCCCCCGTCCCCCCACCCTCTGCCGGTCGTACCCCCCTCGGGCCCTGTGAGTGTCACCCTCCCCTCCCCTCCCCCGTCCCCCCACCCTCTGCCGGTCGTACCCCCCTCGGGCCCTGTGAGTGACACCCTCCCCTCCCCTCCCCCGTCCCCCCACCCTCTGCCGGTCGTACCCCCCTCGGGCCCTGTGAGTGTCACCCTCCCCTCCCCTCCCCCGTCCCCCCACCCTCTGCCGGTCGTACCCCCCTCGGGCCCTGTGAGTGACACCCTCCCCTCCCCTCCCCCGTCCCCTCACCCTCTGCCGGTCGTACCCCCCTCGGGCCCTGTGAGTGACACCCTCCCCTCCCCCGTCCCCCCACCCTCTGCCGGTCGTACCCCCCTCGGGCCCTGTGAGTGACACCCTCCCCTCCCCTCCCCCGTCCCCCCACCCTCTGCCGGTCGTACCCCCCTCGGGCCCTGTGAGTGACACCCTCCCCTCCCCTCCCCCGTCCCCCCACCCTCTGCCGGTCGTACCCCCCTCGGGCCCTGTGAGTGTCACCCTCCCCTCCCCTCCCCCGTCCCCCCACCCTCTGCCGGTCGTACCCCCCTCGGGCCCTGTGAGTGTCACCCTCCCCTCCCCCGTCCCCCCACCCTCTGCCGGTCGTACCCCCCTCGGGCCCTGTGAGTGTCACCCTCCCCTCCCCCGTCCCCCCACCCTCTGCCGGTCGTACCCCCCTCGGGCCCTGTGAGTGTCACCCTCCCCTCCCCTCCCCCGTCCCCCCACCCTCTGCCGGTCGTACCCCCCTCGGGCCCTGTGAGTGTCACCCTCCCCTCCCCTCCCCCGTCCCCCCACCCTCTGCCGGTCGTACCCCCCTCGGGCCCTGTGAGTGTCACCCTCCCCTCCCCTCCCCCGTCCCCCCACCCTCTGCCGGTCGTACCCCCCTCGGGCCCTGTGAGTGTCACCCTCCCCTCCCCCGTCCCCCCACCCTCTGCCGGTCGTACCCCCCTCGGGCCCTGTGAGTGTCACCCTCCCCTCCCCCGTCCCCTCACCCTCTGCCGGTCGTACCCCCCTCGGGCCCTGTGAGTGTCACCCTCCCCTCCCCTCCCCCGTCCCCTCACCCTCTGCCGGTCGTACCCCCCTCGGGCCCTGTGAGTGTCACCCTCCCCTCCCCTCCCCCGTCCCCCCACCCTCTGCCGGTCGTACCCCCCTCGGGCCCTGTGAGTGTCACCCTCCCCTCCCCCGTCCCCCCACCCTCTGCCGGTCGTACCCCCCTCGGGCCCTGTGAGTGTCACCCTCCCCTCCCCTCCCCCGTCCCCTCACCCTCTGCCGGTCGTACCCCCCTCGGGCCCTGTGAGTGACACCCTCCCCTCCCCCGTCCCCCCACCCTCTGCCGGTCGTACCCCCCTCGGGCCCTGTGAGTGTCACCCTCCCCTCCCCTCCCCCGTCCCCCCACCCTCTGCCGGTCGTACCCCCCTCGGGCCCTGTGAGTGTCACCCTCCCCTCCCCTCCCCCGTCCCCCCACCCTCTGCCGGTCGTACCCCCCTCGGGCCCTGTGAGTGTCACCCTCCCCTCCCCTCCCCCGTCCCCCCACCCTCTGCCGGTCGTACCCCCCTCGGGCCCTGTGAGTGTCACCCTCCCCTCCCCCGTCCCCCCTCCCCCCACCCTCTGCCGGTCGTACCCCCCTCGGGCCCTGTGAGTGACACCCTCCCCTCCCCCGTCCCCTCACCCTCTGCCGGTCGTACCCCCCTCGGGCCCTGTGAGTGTCACCCTCCCCTCCCCCGTCCCCCCACCCTCTGCCGGTCGTACCCCCCTCGGGCCCTGTGAGTGACACCCTCCCCTCCCCTCCCCCGTCCCCCCACCCTCTGCCGGTCGTACCCCCCTCGGGCCCTGTGAGTGACACCCTCCCCTCCCCCGTCCCCCCACCCTCTGCCGGTCGTACCCCCCTCGGGCCCTGTGAGTGTCACCCTCCCCTCCCCTCCCCCGTCCCCCCACCCTCTGCCGGTCGTACCCCCCTCGGGCCCTGTGAGTGACACCCTCCCCTCCCCCGTCCCCCCACCCTCTGCCGGTCGTACCCCCCTCGGGCCCTGTGAGTGACACCCTCCCCTCCCCCGTCCCCTCACCCTCTGCCGGTCGTACCCCCCTCGGGCCCTGTGAGTGACACCCTCCCCTCCCCCGTCCCCCCACCCTCTGCCGGTCGTACCCCCCTCGGGCCCTGTGAGTGTCACCCTCCCCTCCCCTCCCCCGTCCCCCCACCCTCTGCCGGTCGTACCCCCCTCGGGCCCTGTGAGTGTCACCCTCCCCTCCCCTCCCCCGTCCCCCCACCCTCTGCCGGTCGTACCCCCCTCGGGCCCTGTGAGTGACACCCTCCCCTCCCCCGTCCCCCCACCCTCTGCCGGTCGTACCCCCCTCGGGCCCTGTGAGTGACACCCTCCCCTCCCCCGTCCCCCCACCCTCTGCCGGTCGTACCCCCCTCGGGCCCTGTGAGTGACACCCTCCCCTCCCCTCCCCCGTCCCCCCACCCTCTGCCGGTCGTACCCCCCTCGGGCCCTGTGAGTGTCACCCTCCCCTCCCCTCCCCCGTCCCCCCACCCTCTGCCGGTCGTACCCCCCTCGGGCCCTGTGAGTGTCACCCTCCCCTCCCCCGTCCCCCCTCCCTCTGCCGGTCGTACCCCCCTCGGGCCCTGTGAGTGACACCCTCCCCTCCCCTCCCCCGTCCCCCCACCCTCTGACGGTCGTACCCCCCTCGGGCCCTGTGAGTGACACCCTCCCCTCCCCCCGTCCCCCCACCCTCTGCCGGTCGTACCCCCTCGGGCCCTGTGAGTGACACCCTCCCCTCCCTCCCCGTCCCCCCCACCCTCTGCCGGTCGTACCCCCCTCGGGCCCTGTGAGTGACACCCTCCCCTCCCCCCGTCCCCCCACCCTCTGCCGGTCGTACCCCCCTCGGGCCCTGTGAGTGTCACCCTCCCTCCCCTCCCCCGTCCCCCCACCCTCTGCCGGTCGTACCCCCCTCGGGCCCTGTGAGTGTCACCCTCCCCTCCCCTCCCCCGTCCCCCCACCCTCTGCCGGTCGTACCCCCCTCGGGCCCTGTGAGTGACACCCTCCCCTCCCTCCCCCGTCCCCCCACCCTCTGCCGGTCGTACCCCCCTCGGGCCCTGTGAGTGACACCCTCCCCTCCCCTCCCCCGTCCCCCCACCCTCTGCCGGTCGTACCCCCCTCGGGCCCTGTGAGTGACACCCTCCCTCCCTCCCCCGTCCCCCCACCCTCTGCCGGTCGTACCCCCCTCGGGCCCTGTGAGTGACACCCTCCCCTCCCCTCCCCGTCCCCCCACCCTCTGCCGGTCGTACCCCCCTCGGGCCCTGTGAGTGACACCCTCCCCCTCCCCCTCCCCCGTCCCCCCACCCTCTGCCGGTCGTACCCCCCTCGGGCCCTGTGAGTGTCACCCTCCCCTCCCTCCCCCGTCCCCCCACCCTCTGCCGGTCGTACCCCCCTCGGGCCCTGTGAGTGTCACCCTCCCCTCCCCTCCCCCGTCCCCCCACCCTCTGCCGGTCGTACCCCCCTCGGGCCCTGTGAGTGACACCCTCCCTCCCCTCCCCCGTCCCCCCACCCTCTGCCGGTCGTACCCCCTCGGGCCCTGTGAGTGTCACCCTCCCCTCCCCTCCCCCGTCCCCCACCCTCTGCCGGTCGTACCCCCCTCGGGCCCTGTGAGTGTCACCCTCCCCTCCCCTCCCCCGTCCCCCCACCCTCTGCCGGTCGTACCCCCCTCGGGCCCTGTGAGTGACACCCTCCCCTCCCCCGTCCCCCCACCCTCTGCCGGTCGTACCCCCCTCGGGCCCTGTGAGTGACACCCTCCCCTCCCCTCCCCCGTCCCCCCACCCTCTGCCGGTCGTACCCCCCTCGGGCCCTGTGAGTGTCACCCTCCCCTCCCCGTCCCCCCACCCTCTGCCGGTCGTACCCCCCTCGGGCCCTGTGAGTGTCACCCTCCCCTCCCTCCCCGTCCCCCCACCCTCTGCCGGTCGTACCCCCCTCGGGCCCTGTGAGTGTCACCCTCCCTCCCCCGTCCCCCCACCCTCTGCCGGTCGTACCCCCCTCGGGCCCTGTGAGTGTCACCCTCCCCTCCCCTCCCCCGTCCCCCACCCTCTGCCGGTCGTACCCCCCTCGGGCCCTGTGAGTGTCACCCTCCCCTCCCCTCCCCCGTCCCCCCACCCTCTGCCGGTCGTACCCCCCTCGGGCCCTGTGAGTGTCACCCTCCCCTCCCCTCCCCCGTCCCCCCACCCTCTGCCGGTCGTACCCCCCTCGGGCCCTGTGAGTGACACCCTCCCCTCCCCTCCCCCGTCCCCCCACCCTCTGCCGGTCGTACCCCCCTCGGGCCCTGTGAGTGACACCCTCCCCTCCCCTCCCCCGTCCCCCCACCCTCTGCCGGTCGTACCCCCCTCGGGCCCTGTGAGTGACACCCTCCCCTCCCCTCCCCCGTCCCCCCACCCTCTGCCGGTCGTACCCCCCTCGGGCCCTGTGAGTGTCACCCTCCCCTCCCCTCCCCCGTCCCCCCACCCTCTGCCGGTCGTACCCCCCTCGGGCCCTGTGAGTGACACCCTCCTCCCCTCCCCCGTCCCCCCACCCTCTGCCGGTCGTACCCCCCTCGGGCCCTGTGAGTGTCACCCTCCCCTCCCCTCCCCCGTCCCCCCACCCTCTGCCGGTCGTACCCCCCTCGGGCCCTGTGAGTGACACCCTCCCCTCCCCTCCCCCGTCCCCCCACCCTCTGCCGGTCGTACCCCCCTCGGGCCCTGTGAGTGTCACCCTCCCCTCCCCTCCCCCGTCCCCCCACCCTCTGCCGGTCGTACCCCCCTCGGGCCCTGTGAGTGTCACCCTCCCCTCCCCTCCCCCGTCCCCCCACCCTCTGCCGGTCGTACCCCCCTCGGGCCCTGTGAGTGTCACCCTCCCCTCCCCTCCCCCGTCCCCCCACCCTCTGCCGGTCGTACCCCCCTCGGGCCCTGTGAGTGTCACCCTCCCCTCCCCTCCCCCGTCCCCCCACCCTCTGCCGGTCGTACCCCCTCGGGCCCTGTGAGTGACACCCTCCCCTCCCTCCCCGTCCCCCCACCCTCTGCCGGTCGTACCCCCCTCGGGCCCTGTGAGTGACACCTCCCCTCCCCTCCCCCGTCCCCCACCCTCTGCCGGTCGTACCCCCCTCGGGCCCTGTGAGTGACACCCTCCCCTCCCCCGTCCCCCCACCCTCTGCCGGTCGTACCCCCCTCGGGCCCTGTGAGTGACACCCTCCCCTCCCCCGTCCCCCACCCTCTGCCGGTCGTACCCCCCTCGGGCCCTGTGAGTGACACCCTCCCCTCCCCCGTCCCCCCACCCTCTGCCGGTCGTACCCCCCTCGGGCCCTGTGAGTGACACCCCCCTCCCCTCCCCCGTCCCCCCACCCTCTGCCGGTCGTACCCCCCTCGGGCCCTGTGAGTGTCACCCTCCCCTCCCCCGTCCCCCACCCTCTGCCGGTCGTACCCCCCTCGGGCCCTGTGAGTGACACCCTCCCCTCCCCCGTCCCCCCACCCTCTGCCGGTCGTACCCCCCTCGGGCCCTGTGAGTGACACCCTCCCCTCCCCTCCCCCGTCCCCCCACCCTCTGCCGGTCGTACCCCCTCGGGCCCTGTGAGTGACACCCTCCCCTCCCCTCCCCCGTCCCCCCACCCTCTGCCGGTCGTACCCCCCTCGGGCCCTGTGAGTGACACCCTCCCCTCCCCCGTCCCCCCACCCTCTGCCGGTCGTACCCCCCTCGGGCCCTGTGAGTGTCACCCTCCCCTCCCCTCCCCCGTCCCCCCACCCTCTGCCGGTCGTACCCCCCTCGGGCCCTGTGAGTGTCACCCTCCCCTCCCCTCCCCCGTCCCCCACCCTCTGCCGGTCGTACCCCCCTCGGGCCCTGTGAGTGACACCCTCCCCTCCCTCCCCGTCCCCCACCCTCTGCCGGTCGTACCCCCCTCGGGCCCTGTGAGTGACACCCTCCCCTCCCCTCCCCCGTCCCCCCACCCTCTGCCGGTCGTACCCCCCTCGGGCCCTGTGAGTGTCACCCTCCCCTCCCCTCCCCGTCCCCCCACCCTCTGCCGGTCGTACCCCCCTCGGGCCCTGTGAGTGACACCCTCCCCTCCCCTCCCCCGTCCCCCCACCCTCTGCCGGTCGTACCCCCCTCGGGCCCTGTGAGTGTCACCCTCCCCTCCCCCGTCCCCCCACCCTCTGCCGGTCGTACCCCCCTCGGGCCCTGTGAGTGTCACCCTCCCCTCCCCCGTCCCCCCACCCTCTGCCGGTCGTACCCCCCTCGGGCCCTGTGAGTGTCACCCTCCCCTCCCCTCCCCCGTCCCCCACCCTCTGCCGGTCGTACCCCCCTCGGGCCCTGTGAGTGACACCCTCCCCTCCCCTCCCCCGTCCCCCCACCCTCTGCCGGTCGTACCCCCCTCGGGCCCTGTGAGTGACACCCCTCCCCTCCCCCGTCCCCCCACCCTCTGCCGTCGTACCCCCCCTCGGGCCCTGTGAGTGACACCTCTCCCCTCCCCCGTCCCCCCACCCTCTGCCGGTCGTACCCCCCTCGGGCCCTGTGAGTGTCACCCTCCCTCCCTCCCCCGTCCCCCCACCCTCTGCCGGTCGTACCCCCCTCGGGCCCTGTGAGTGACACCCTCCCCTCCCTCCCCCGTCCCCCCACCCTCTGCCGGTCGTACCCCCCTCGGGCCCTGTGAGTGTCACCCTCCCCTCCCCTCCCCCGTCCCCCCACCCTCTGCCGGTCGTACCCCCCTCGGGCCCTGTGAGTGACACCCTCCCCTCCCCTCCCCCGTCCCCCCACCCTCTGCCGGTCGTACCCCCCTCGGGCCCTGTGAGTGTCACCCTCCCCTCCCTCCCCGTCCCCCCACCCTCTGCCGGTCGTACCCCCCTCGGGCCCTGTGAGTGTCACCCTCCCCTCCCCTCCCCCGTCCCCCCACCCTCTGCCGGTCGTACCCCCCTCGGGCCCTGTGAGTGTCACCCTCCCCTCCCCTCCCCCGTCCCCCCACCCTCTGCCGGTCGTACCCCCCTCGGGCCCTGTGAGTGACACCCTCCCCTCCCCTCCCCCGTCCCCCCACCCTCTGCCGGTCGTACCCCCCTCGGGCCCTGTGAGTGTCACCCTCCCCTCCCCTCCCCCGTCCCCCCACCCTCTGCCGGTCGTACCCCCCTCGGGCCCTGTGAGTGTCACCCTCCCCTCCCCCGTCCCCCCACCCTCTGCCGGTCGTACCCCCCTCGGGCCCTGTGAGTGTCACCCTCCCCTCCCTCCCCCGTCCCCCCACCCTCTGCCGGTCGTACCCCCCTCGGGCCCTGTGAGTGTCACCCTCCCCTCCCCTCCCCGTCCCCCCACCCTCTGCCGGTCGTACCCCCCTCGGGCCCTGTGAGTGACACCCTCCCCTCCCCTCCCCCGTCCCCCCACCCTCTGCCGGTCGTACCCCCCTCGGGCCCTGTGAGTGTCACCCTCCCCTCCCCTCCCCCGTCCCCCCACCCTCTGCCGGTCGTACCCCCCTCGGGCCCTGTGAGTGACACCCTCCCCTCCCCTCCCCGTCCCCCCACCCTCTGCCGGTCGTACCCCCCTCGGGCCCTGTGAGTGACACCCTCCCCTCCCCTCCCCCGTCCCCCCACCCTCTGCCGGTCGTACCCCCCTCGGGCCCTGTGAGTGACACCCTCCCCTCCCCTCCCCCGTCCCCCCACCCTCTGCCGGTCGTACCCCCCTCGGGCCCTGTGAGTGTCACCCTCCCCTCCCCTCCCCCGTCCCCCCACCCTCTGCCGGTCGTACCCCCCTCGGGCCCTGTGAGTGACACCCTCCCCTCCCCTCCCCCGTCCCCCCCACCCTCTGCCGGTCGTACCCCCCTCGGGCCCTGTGAGTGTCACCCTCCCCTCCCCTCCCCCGTCCCCCCACCCTCTGCCGGTCGTACCCCCCTCGGGCCCTGTGAGTGACACCCTCCCTCCCTCCCCGTCCCCCCACCCTCTGCCGGTCGTACCCCCCTCGGGCCCTGTGAGTGTCACCCTCCCCTCCCCTCCCCCGTCCCCCCACCCTCTGCCGGTCGTACCCCCCTCGGGCCCTGTGAGTGTCACCCTCCCCTCCCCTCCCCCGTCCCCCACCCTCTGCCGGTCGTACCCCCCTCGGGCCCTGTGAGTGTCACCCTCCCCTCCCCTCCCCCGTCCCCCCACCCTCTGCCGGTCGTACCCCCTCGGGCCCTGTGAGTGTCACCCCTCCCCTCCCCCGTCCCCCCACCCTCTGCCGTCGTACCCCCCTCGGGCCCTGTGAGTGACACCCTCCCCTCCCCCCGTCCCCCCACCCTCTGCCGGTCGTACCCCCCTCGGGCCCTGTGAGTGTCACCCTCCTCCCCTCCCCCGTCCCCCCACCCTCTGCCGGTCGTACCCCCCTCGGGCCCTGTGAGTGTCACCCTCCCTCCCCCGTCCCCCCACCCTCTGCCGGTCGTACCCCCCTCGGGCCCTGTGAGTGTCACCCTCCCCTCCCCTCCCCCGTCCCCCCACCCTCTGCCGGTCGTACCCCCCTCGGGCCCTGTGAGTGACACCCTCCCCTCCCCTCCCCCGTCCCCCACCCTCTGCCGGTCGTACCCCCCTCGGGCCCTGTGAGTGTCACCCTCCCCTCCCTCCCCCGTCCCCCCACCCTCTGCCGGTCGTACCCCCCTCGGGCCCTGTGAGTGTCACCCTCCCCTCCCTCCCCCGTCCCCCCACCCTCTGCCGGTCGTACCCCCCTCGGGCCCTGTGAGTGTCACCCTCCCCTCCCCTCCCCCGTCCCCCCACCCCTCTGCCGGTCGTACCCCCCTCGGGCCCTGTGAGTGTCACCCTCCCCTCCCCTCCCCCGTCCCCTCACCCTCTGCCGGTCGTACCCCCCTCGGGCCCTGTGAGTGTCACCCTCCCCTCCCCCCCGTCCCCCCACCCTCTGCCGGTCGTACCCCCCTCGGGCCCTGTGAGTGTCACCCTCCCCTCCCCTCCCCCGTCCCCCCACCCTCTGCCGGTCGTACCCCCCCTCGGGCCCTTGAGTGACACCCTCTCCCCTCCCCCGTCCCCCCACCCTCTGCCGGTCGTACCCCCCTCGGGCCCTGTGAGTGTCACCCTCCCCTCCCCGTCCCCGTCCCCCCACCCTCTGCCGGTCGTACCCCCCTCGGGCCCTGTGAGTGTCACCCTCCCTCCCTCCCCCGTCCCCCACCCTCTGCCGGTCGTACCCCCCCTCGGGCCCTGTGAGTGTCACCCTCCCCTCCCCTCCCCCGTCCCCCACCCTCTGCCGTCGTACCCCCTCGGGCCCTGTGAGTGACACCCTCCCCTCCCCTCCCCGTCCCCCCACCCTCTGCCGGTCGTACCCCCCTCGGGCCCTGTGAGTGTCACCCTCCCCTCCCCCGTCCCCCCACCCTCTGCCGGTCGTACCCCCCTCGGGCCCTGTGAGTGTCACCCTCCCCTCCCCTCCCCCGTCCCCCACCCTCTGCCGGTCGTACCCCCCTCGGGCCCTGTGAGTGTCACCCTCCCCTCCCCCGTCCCCCACCCTCTGCCGGTCGTACCCCCCTCGGGCCCTGTGAGTGTCACCCTCCCTCCCCCGTCCCCCACCCTCTGCCGGTCGTACCCCCCTCGGGCCCTGTGAGTGACACCCTCCCCTCCCCCGTCCCCCCACCCTCTGCCGGTCGTACCCCCCTCGGGCCCTGTGAGTGTCACCCTCCCTCCCCTCCCCCCGTCCCCCCCACCCTCTGCCGGTCGTACCCCCCTCGGGGCCCTGTGAGTGTCACCCTCCCCTCCCCTCCCCCGTCCCCTCACCCTCTGCCGGTCGTA
>NW_026780357.1:0-40000 GCF_030144855.1 Hypanus sabinus | reverse complement strand
TGATGGGATGGGGAAGGTCACCATGTACACATGCTGATACAGAGAAGGTCATTGTGTTCCTGGGAGGGGGCTGATGGGATGGGGAAGGTCACTGTGTGCTGATGTAGGGTATTGTAGGATGGGGAAGGTCTCCATAGCTCTGGGTGGTGGGGGATCATGGGATCAGTGGTGCTCTCTGTCCCTCCAGGAGGGGGGTGACGGGAAGGAGGAGGTCACTGACATCTCCCCAGGAGGGGGAAGACGGGAAGGAGGAGGTCACTGATATCTCTCCTGGAGGGGGGTGATGGGAAGGAGGAGGTCACTGACATCTCCTCAGGAGGGGGAAGATGGGAAGGAGGAGGTCACTGACATCTCTCCAGGAGGGGGGTGATGGGAAGGAGGAGGTCACTGACATCTCTCCAGGAGGGGGGTGATGGGAAGGAGGAGGTCACTGACATCTCTCCAGGAGGGGGGAAGACGGGAAGGAGGAGGTCACTGACATCTCTCCAGGAGGGGGAAGACGGGAAGGAGGAGGTCACTGACATCTCTCCAGGAGGGGGAAGACGGGAAGGAGGAGGTCACTGACATCTCCCCAGGAGGGGGGTGACGGGAAGGAGGAGGTCACTGACATCTCTCCAGGAGGGGGGTGATGGAAGGAGGAGGTCACTGACATCTCCCCAGGAGGGGGGTGATGGGAAGGAGGAGGTCACTGACATCTCTCCAGGAGGGGGGTGATGGGAAGGAGGAGGTCACTGACATCTCTCCAGGAGGGGGAAGATGGGAAGGAGGAGGTCACTGACATCTCTCCAGGAGGGGGGTGACGGGAAGGAGGAGGTCACTGACATCTCCCCAGGAGGGGGGTGACGGGAAGGAGGAGGTCACTGACATCTCTCCAGGAGGGGGGTGATGGGAAGGAGGAGGTCACTGACATCTCTCCAGGAGGGGGAAGATGGGAAGGAGGAGGTCACTGACATCTCCCCAGGAGGGGGGTGACGGGAAGGAGGAGGTCACTGACATCTCTCCAGGAGGGGAGTGATGGGAAGGAGGAGGTCACTGACATCTCTCCAGGAGGGGGAAGATGGGAAGGAGGAGGTCACTGACATCTCTCCAGGAGGGGGGTGATGGGAAGGAGGAGGTCACTGACATCTCTCCAGGAGGGGGAAGATGGGAAGGAGGAGGTCACTGACATCTCTCCAGGAGGGGGTGATGGGAAGGAGGAGGTCACTGACATCTCTCCAGGAGGGGGAAGATGGGAAGGAGGAGGTCACTGACATCTCTCCAGGAGGGGGAAGATGGGAAGGAGGAGGTCACTGACATCTCCCAGGAGGGGGGTGATGGGAAGGAGGAGGTCACTGACATCTCTCCAGGAGGGGGGTGATGGGAAGGAGGAGGTCACTGACATCTCTCCAGGAGGGGGAAGACGGGAAGGAGGAGGTCACTGACATCTCCCCAGGAGGGGGAAGGTGGGAAGGAGGAGGTCACTGACATCTCTCCAGGAGGGGGAAGGTGGGAAGGAGGAGGTCACTGACATCTCTCCAGGAGGGGGAAGATGGGAAGGAGGAGGTCACTGACATCTCCTCAGGAGGGGGAAGGTGGGAAGGTGGAGGTCACTGACATCTCTCCAGGAGGGGGAAGACGGGAAGGAGGAGGGTCACTGACATCTCCCCAGGAGGGGGAAGACGGGAAGGAGGAGGTCACTGACATCTCTCCAGGAGGGGGGTGATGGGAAGGAGGAGGTCACTGACATCTCTCCAGGAGGGGGGTGACGGGAAGGAGGAGGTCACTGACATCTCTCCAGGAGGGGGGGTGATGGGAAGGAGGAGGTCACTGACATCTCTCCAGGAGGGGGGTGATGGGAAGGAGGAGGTCACTGTCATCTCCCCAGGAGGGGGAAGATGGGAAGGAGGAGGTCACTGTCATCTCCCCAGGAGGGGGGTGATGGGAAGGAGGAGGTCACTGACATCTCTCCAGGAGGGGGAAGATGGGAAGGAGGAGGTCACTGACATCTCCCCAGGAGGGGGAAGACGGGAAGGAGGAGGTCACTGACATCTCTCCAGGAGGGGGAAGATGGGAAGGAGGAGGTCACTGTCATCTCCCCAGGAGGGGGGTGATGGGAAGGAGGAGGTCACTGACATCTCTCCAGGAGGGGGAAGATGGGAAGGAGGAGGTCACTGACATCTCTCCAGGAGGGGGTGACGGGAAGGAGGAGGTCACTGACATCTCTCCAGGAGGGGGGTGACGGGAAGGAGGAGGTCACTGACATCTCTCCAGGAGGGGGGTGATGGGAAGGAGGAGGTCACTGACATCTCTCCAGGAGGGGGAAGATGGGAAGGAGGAGGTCACTGACATTTCTCCAGGAGGGGGAAGGTGGGAAGGAGGAGGTCACTGACATCTCTCCAGGAGGGGGTGACGGGAAGGAGGAGGTCACAGGACATCTCTCCAGGAGGGGGGTGATGGGAAGGAGGAGGTCACTGACATCTCTCCAGGAGGGGGGTGATGGGAAGGAGGAGGTCACTGACATCTCCCCAGGAGGGGGGTGATGGGAAGGAGGAGGTCACTGACATCTCTCCAGGAGGGGGGTGACGGGAAGGAGGAGGTCACTGACATCTCTCCAGGAGGGGGAAGATGGGAAGGAGGAGGTCACTGACATCTCTCCAGGAGGGGGGTGACGGGAAGGAGGAGGTCACTGACATCTCTCCAGGAGGGGGAAGACGGGAAGGAGGAGGTCACTGACATCTCTCCAGGAGGGGGGTGACGGGAAGGAGGAGGTCACTGACATCTCTCCAGGAGGGGGGTGATGGGAAGGAGGAGGTCACTGACATCTCTCCAGGAGGGGGGTGATGGGAAGGAGGAGGTCACTGACATCTCTCCAGGAGGGGGAAGGTGGGAAGGTGGAGGTCACTGACATCTCCCCAGGAGGGGGGTGATGGGAAGGAGGAGGTCACTGACATCTCTCCAGGAGGGGGAAGGTGGGAAGGTGGAGGTCACTGACATCTCCCCAGGAGGGGGGTGATGGGAAGGAGGAGGTCACTGACATTTCTCCAGGAGGGGGAAGATGGGAAGGAGGAGGTCACTGACATCTCTCCAGGAGGGGAAGATGGAAGGAGGAGGTCACTGACATCTCTCCAGGAGGGGGAAGATGGGAAGGAGGAGGTCACTGACATCTCCCCAGGAGGGGGAAGACGGGAAGGAGGAGGTCACTGACATCTCTCCAGGAGGGGGAAGACGGGAAGGAGGAGGTCACTGACATCTCTCCAGGAGGGGGAAGATGGGAAGGAGGAGGTCACTGACATCTCTCCAGGAGGGGGAAGACGGAAGGAGGAGGTCACTGACATCTCTCCAGGAGGGGGAAGATGGGAAGGAGGAGGTCACTGACATCTCTCCAGGAGGGGGAAGACGGGAAGGAGGAGGTCACTGACATCTCTCCAGGAGGGGGAAGATGGGAAGGAGGAGGTCACTGACATCTCTCCAGGAGTGGGAAGACGGGAAGGAGGAGGTCACTGACATCTCTCCAGGAGGGGGAAGACGGGAAGGAGGAGGTCACTGACATCTCCCCAGGAGGGGGGTGATGGGAAGGAGGAGGTCACTGACATCTCTCCAGGAGGGGGAAGATGGGAAGGAGGAGGTCACTGACATCTCTCCAGGAGGGGGGTGACGGGAAGGAGGAGGTCACTGACATCTCTCCAGGAGGGGAAGATGGGAAGGAGGAGGTCACTGACATCTCTCCAGGAGGGGGGGGGGACGGGAGGAGGTCACTGACATCTCTCAGGAGGGGGGTGATGGGAAGGAGGAGGTCACTGACATCTCTCCAGGAGGGGGGTGATGGGAAGGAGGAGGTCACTGACATCTCTCCAGGAGGGGGGTGATGGGAAGGAGGAGGTCACTGACATCTCTCCAGGAGGGGGGTGATGGGAAGGAGGAGGTCACTGACATCTCCCCAGGAGGGGGGTGATGGGAAGGAGGAGGTCACTGACATCTCTCCAGGAGGGGAAGATGGGAAGGAGGAGGTCACTGACATCTCTCAGGAGGGGAAGACGGGAAGGAGGAGGTCACTGACATCTCTCCAGGAGGGGGAAGATGGGAAGGAGGAGGTCACTGACATCTCTCCAGAGGGGGGGTGATGGGAAGGAGGAGGTCACTGACATCTCTCCAGGAGGGGGGTGATGGGAAGGAGGAGGTCACTGACATCTCTCCAGGAGGGGGGTGATGGAAGGAGGAGGTCACTGACATCTCTCCAGGAGGGGGAAGATGGGAAGGAGGAGGTCACTGACATCTCTCCAGGAGGGGGAAGGTGGGAAGGTGGGAGGTCACTGACATCTCCCCAGGAGGGGGGTGATGGGAAGGAGGAGGTCACTGACATCTCTCCAGGAGGGGGGTGATGGAAGGAGGAGGTCACTGACATCTCTCCAGGAGGGGGAAGACGGGAAGGAGGAGGTCACTGACATCTCTCCAGGAGGGGGTGACGGGAAGGAGGAGGTCACTGACATCTCTCCAGGAGGGGGGTGATGGGAAGGAGGAGGTCACTGACATCTCTCCAGGAGGGGGAAGACGGAAGGAGGAGGTCACTGACATCTCCTCAGGAGGGGAGTGATGGGAAGGAGGAGGTCACTGACATCTCCCCAGGAGGGGAAGACGGGAAGGAGGAGGTCACTGACATCTCTCCAGGAGGGGGAAGATGGGAAGGAGGAGGTCACTGACATCTCTCCAGGAGGGGGAAGATGGGAAGGAGGAGGTCACTGACATCTCCCCAGGAGGGGGAAGATGGGAAGGAGGAGGTCACTGACATCTCTCCAGGAGGGGGAAGATGGGAAGGAGGAGGTCACTGACATCTCCCCAGGAGGGGGGTGATGGGAAGGAGGAGGTCACTGACATCTCTCCAGGAGGGGGAAGACGGGAAGGAGGAGGTCACTGACATCTCTCCAGGAGGGGGAAGATGGGAAGGAGGAGGTCACTGACATCTCCCCAGGAGGGAGTGATGGAAGGAGGAGGTCACTGACATCTCTCCAGGAGGGGGGTGATGGGAAGGAGGAGGTCACTGACATCTCTCCAGGAGGGAGTGATGGGAAGGAGGAGGTCACTGACATCTCTCCAGGAGGGGGGTGATGGGAAGGAGGAGGTCACTGACATCTCTCCAGGAGGGGGAAGATGGGAAGGAGGAGGTCACTGACATCTCTCCAGGAGGGGGAAGATGGGAAGGAGGAGGTCACTGACATCTCTCCAGGAGGGGGAAGATGGGAAGGAGGAGGTCACTGACATCTCCCCAGGAGGGGTTGATGGGAAGGAGGAGGTCACTGACATCTCCCCAGGAGGGGGGTGATGGGAAGGAGGAGGTCACTGACATCTCCCCAGGAGGGGTTGATGGGAAGGAGGAGGTCACTGACATCTCCCAGGAGGGGGGTGATGGGAAGGAGGAGGTCACTGACATCTCTCCAGGAGGGGGGTGATGGAAGGAGGAGGTCACTGACATCTCCCAGGAGGGGAAGACGGGAAGGAGGAGGTCACTGACATCTCCCCAGGAGGGGGAAGACGGGAAGGAGGAGGTCACTGACATCTCTCCAGGAGGGGGGTGATGGGAAGGAGGAGGTCACTGTCATCTCCCAGGAGGGGGAAGGTGGGAAGGTGGAGGTCACTGACATCTCCCCAGGAGGGGAGTGATGGGAAGGAGGAGGTCACTGACATCTCTCCAGGAGGGGGTGATGGGAAGGAGGAGGTCACTGACATCTCTCCAGGAGGGAGTGATGGGAAGGAGGAGGTCACTGACATCTCTCCAGGAGGGGGGTGATGGAAGGAGGAGGTCACTGACATCTCTCCAGGAGGGGGAAGATGGGAAGGAGGAGGTCACTGACATCTCTCCAGGAGGGGGAAGATGGGAAGGAGGAGGTCACTGACATCTCTCCAGGAGGGGGAAGATGGGAAGGAGGAGGTCACTGACATCTCCCCAGGAGGGGTTGATGGGAAGGAGGAGGTCACTGACATCTCCCAGGAGGGGGGTGATGGGAAGGAGGAGGTCACTGACATCTCCCCAGGAGGGGTTGATGGGAAGGAGGAGGTCACTGACATCTCCCCAGGAGGGGGGTGATGGGAAGGAGGAGGTCACTGACATCTCTCCAGGAGGGGGGTGATGGAAGGAGGAGGTCACTGACATCTCCCAGGAGGGGGAAGACGGGAAGGAGGAGGTCACTGACATCTCTCCAGGAGGGGGAAGGTGGGAAGGAGGAGGTCACTGACATCTCTCCAGGAGGGGGAAGACGGGAAGGAGGAGGTCACTGACATCTCTCCAGGAGGGGGAAGACGGGAAGGAGGAGGTCACTGACATCTCCCCAGGAGGGGGAAGATGGGAAGGAGGAGGTCACTGACATCTCCCCAGGAGGGGGGTGATGGGAAGGAGGAGGTCACTGACATCTCTCCTGGAGGGGGAAGATGGGAAGGAGGAGGTCACTGACATCTCCCCAGGAGGGGGGTGATGGGAAGGAGGAGGTCACTGACATCTCTCCAGGAGGGGGGTGATGGGAAGGAGGAGGTCACTGACATCTCCCCAGGAGGGGGGTGATGGGAAGGAGGAGGTCACTGACATTTCTCCAGGAGGGGGAAGATGGGAAGGAGGAGGTCACTGACATCTCTCCAGGAGGGGGAAGACGGGAAGGAGGAGGTCACTGACATCTCTCCAGGAGGGGGAAGATGGGAAGGAGGAGGTCACTGACATCTCTCCAGGAGGGGGAAGACGGGAAGGAGGAGGTCACTGACATCTCTCCAGGAGGGGGAAGACGGGAAGGAGGAGGTCACTGACATCTCTCCAGGAGGGGGGTGATGGGAAGGAGGAGGTCACTGACATCTCTCCAGGAGGGGGGTGACGGGAAGGAGGAGGTCACTGACATCTCTCCAGGAGGGGGAAGATGGGAAGGAGGAGGTCACTGACATCTCCCCAGGAGGGGGAAGAAGGTCACTGACATCTCCCCAGGAGGGGGAAGACGGGAAGGAGGAGGT
The DNA here is from genome assembly GCF_030144855.1 of Hypanus sabinus. NCBI lineage: Eukaryota > Metazoa > Chordata > Chondrichthyes > Myliobatiformes > Dasyatidae > Hypanus > Hypanus sabinus. Next base: position 33,037 of record NW_026780357.1, on the reverse strand, counting down.
CACTGACATCTCTCCAGGAGGGGGAAGATGGGAAGGAGGAGGTCACTGACATCTCTCCAGGAGGGGGAAGATGGGAAGGAGGAGGTCACTGACATCTCTCCAGGAGGGGGGTGATGGGAAGGAGGAGGTCACTGACATCTCTCCAGGAGGGGGAAGATGGGAAGGAGGAGGTCACTGACATCTCTCCAGGAGGGGGGTGATGGGAAGGAGGAGGTCACTGACATCTCTCCAGGAGGGGGGTGATGGGAAGGAGGAGGTCACTGACATCTCCCCAGGAGGGGGTGATGGGAAGGAGGAGGTCACTGACATCTCTCCAGGAGGGGGAAGACGGGAAGGAGGAGGTCACTGACATCTCCCCAGGAGGGGGAAGACGGGAAGGAGGAGGTCACTGACATCTCTCCAGGAGGGGGGTGACGGGAAGGAGGAGGTCACTGACATCTCCCCAGGAGGGGGAAGACGGGAAGGAGGAGGTCACTGACATCTCCCCAGGAGGGGGGTGATGGGAAGGAGGAGGTCACTGACATCTCTCCAGGAGTGGGAAGATGGGAAGGAGGAGGTCACTGACATTTCTCCAGGAGGGGGGAAGATGGGAAGGAGGAGGTCACTGACATCTCTCCAGGAGGGGGGTGACGGGAAGGAGGAGGTCACTGACATCTCTCCAGGAGGGGGGTGACGGGAAGGAGGAGGTCACTGACATCTCCCCAGGAGGGGGGTGACGGGAAGGAGGAGGTCACTGACATCTCTCCAGGAGGGGGGAAGATGGGAAGGAGGAGGTCACTGACATCTCCCCAGGAGGGGGAAGACGGGAAGGAGGAGGTCACTGACATCTCCCCAGGAGGGGGAAGATGGGAAGGAGGAGGTCACTGACATCTCCCCAGGAGGGGGAAGATGGGAAGGAGGAGGTCACTGACATCTCTCCAGGAGGGGGAAGATGGGAAGGTGGAGGTCACTGACATCTCCCCAGGAGGGGGAAGATGGGAAGGTGGAGGTCACTGACATCTCCCCAGGAGGGGGGTGATGGGAAGGAGGAGGTCACTGACATCTCTCCAGGAGGGGAGTGATGGGAAGGAGGAGGTCACTGACATCTCTCCAGGAGGGGGAAGACGGGAAGGAGGAGGTCACTGACATCTCTCCAGGAGGGGGGTGATGGGAAGGAGGAGGTCACTGACATCTCTCCAGGAGGGGGGTGACGGGAAGGAGGAGGTCACTGACATCTCTCCAGGAGGGGGAAGATGGGAAGGAGGAGGTCACTGACATCTCTCCAGGAGGGGGGTGATGGGAAGGAGGAGGTCACTGACATCTCTCCAGGAGGGGGAAGATGGGAAGGAGGAGGTCACTGACATCTCCCCAGGAGGGGGGTGACGGGAAGGAGGAGGTCACTGACATCTCCCCAGGAGGGGGAAGATGGGAAGGAGGAGGTCACTGACATCTCTCCAGGAGGGGGGGTGATGGGAAGGAGGAGGTCACTGACATCTCTCCAGGAGGGGGGGTGATGGGAAGGAGGAGGTCACTGACATCTCCCCAGGAGGGGGGTGATGGGAAGGAGGAGGTCACTGACATCTCTCCAGGAGGGGGAAGATGGGAAGGAGGAGGTCACTGACATCTCTCCAGGAGGGGGGTGATGGGAAGGAGGAGGTCACTGACATCTCTCCAGGAGGGGGTGATGGGAAGGAGGAGGTCACTGACATCTCTCCAGGAGGGGGGTGATGGGAAGGAGGAGGTCACTGACATCTCTCCAGGAGGGGGGTGATGGGAAGGAGGAGGTCACTGACATCTCTCCAGGAGGGGGTGATGGGAAGGAGGAGGTCACTGACATCTCTCCAGGAGGGGGGTGATGGGAAGGAGCAGGTCACTGACATCTCTCCAGGAGGGGGGTGATGGGAAGGAGGAGGTCACTGACATCTCTCCAGGAGGGGGAAGACGGGAAGGAGGAGGTCACTGACATCTCTCCAGGAGGGGGGTGATGGGAAGGAGGAGGTCACTGACATCTCTCCAGGAGGGGGGTGATGGGAAGGAGGAGGTCACTGACATCTCTCCAGGCGGGGGGTGATGGGAAGGAGGAGGTCACTGACATTTCTCCCACCCGCAGAGACGCCGTCGGACTCGGACCACAAGAAGAAGAAAAAGAAGAAAGATGATGATCCCGACCGGAAAAAGAAGAAGAAAGAGAAGAAGAAGAAGAAGGTGACGACTTGGACAGAGGGAAGGGGGCAGTAGCGAGGATAGGGAGGGAGTGAGATGGAGGGGAGAAGATGGGGCGAGGGGGTGAGAGAAAGAGAAGAGGCAAAGTAGGAGGGTAGTGATGGGGGAGAGGTGGAATGGGTGGAGGGAAGGGAACGAAGGGGTGGATGTTGGGGAGAGGGAAGGGCTTGGGCAAGGTAAAGGGGAGACTGGGAGGGGTAAATTGTGATGGGCAGCAGAGGTGAAAGGGGTGAGGGGGTAACGGGTGGGGAGAAGGGGAGATGGAGTGGTTAGAGGTGGAGGGTGGATAGTGATGGGGAGAGGTTAAGGGAGTGAGGGTGGAATGGGAGAGGACTGTCACAGTGTCTGGGCTCTGACCCCCTCTCCTCTCCCTGTGCCCACAGAACCGTCACAGCCCCGACCACCCGGCAATGAGCACAGCACAGACTGGCAGCAGCCTGCGGTAGTGATGGGGGTGTGAGCCTGACCCTGTGACCCCTCACCTTTCACCCCCCACAACGCTGCCCCAGGCTCCCAGGGGACACCGGTGGGCGGAGGCAGTGGATCCGGGGCGCCGTGTGTACCCGCCCTCCAGCGAGAAAGGACTGGGCCAGCCTGCCCGCTCCGCCACGGCAGCTTCGTTCTGCCTCGTCTCGTTTACAGTGTGCAATAAAACGCTTTCTGTTCCTCGGTGCCGGCGCCTCACATCCTTGTGTCATCCCCCCACCCCGCTGCCGTCCCAGTCCAGACACTGGGATGGAGAGGGAGGTCGCCAGGGAGTGGGGGAAGGGTGGGAGAGGGGGTGGGAGAGGGTCAGAGAGACGGGGACAGGGTGGGAGAGGGAGACGGGGAGGTGTAGGGTCAGAGAAATGGGGACGGGGTGGTAGAGAGAGACGGGGAGGGATAGGGTCGGAGAGATGGGGACGGGGTGGTAGAGAGAGACGGGGAGGGATTGGGTCAGAGAGATGGGGACGGGGTGGGAGAGGGAGACGGGGAGGTATAGGGTCGGAGAGATGGGGACGGGGTGGGAGAGAGAGACGGGGAGGGAGAGGGTCGGAGAGATGGGGACGGGGTGGGAGAGGGAGACGGGGAGGTATAGGATCAGAGAGATGGGGACGGGGTGGGAGAGGGAGACGGGGAGGTATAGGGTCAGAGAGATGGGGACGGGGTGGGAGAGGGAGACGGGGAGGGAGAGGGTCAGAGAGATGGGGACGGGGTGGGAGAGGGTCAGAGAGACGGGGACAGGGTGGGAGAGGGTCAGAGAGACGGGGACAGGGTGGGAGAGGGAGACGGGGAGGGATAGGGTCGGAGAGATGGGGACGGGGTGGGAGAGGGGGAGGGAGAGGGTCAGAGAGACGGGGACAGGGTGGGAGAGGGAGACGGGGAGGGATAGGGTCGGAGAGATGGGGATGGGGTGGGAGAGGGGGAGGGAGAGGGTCAGAGAGATGGGGACAGGGTGGGAGAGAGAGACGGGGAGGTATAGGGTCGGAGAGATGGGGACGGGGTGGGAGAGAGAGACGGGGAGGGAGAGGGTCGGAGAGGGAGACGGGGAGGTATAGGGTCGGAGAGATGGGGACGGGGTGGGAGAGGGAGACGGGGAGGTATAGGGTCAGAGAGATGGGGACGGGGTGGGAGAGGGAGACGTGGAGGTATAGGGTCGGAGAGATGGGGACGGGGTGGGAGAGAGAGACGGGGAGGTATAGGGTCGGAGAGGGAGACGGGCAGGGATAGGGTCGGGGAGATGGGGACGGGGAGGGAGAGGGTTGGGGGGACGGGGAGGGAGAGGGAGAGGGGCAGGGATAAGGTCAGAGAGATGGGGAGGGAGAGGGAGACGGGGAGGGAGAGGGTCGGAGAGATGGGGATGGGGAGGGAGAGGGAGACGGGGAGGGATAGTGTCGGAGAGATGGGGACGGGGTGGGAGAGGGGGAGGGAGAGGGTCAGAGAGATGGGGACAGGGTGGGACAGAGAGACAGGGAGGTATAGGGTCGGAGAGATGAGGACGGGGTGGGAGAGAGAGATGGGGAGGTATAGGGTCGGGGAGATGGGGACGGGGAGGGAGAGGGTCGGGGGGACGGAGAGGGAGAGGGGCAGGGATAAGGTCAGAGAGATGGGGAGGGAGAGGGAGACGGGGAGGGAGAGGGTTGGAGAGATGGGACGGGGTGGGATAGAGTCAGAGAGATGGGGAGGGATAGGGTCGGAGAAATGGGGACGGGGAGGGAGAGGATCGGAGAGATGGGGACGGGGTGGGAGAGAGAGACGGGGAGGTATAGGGTCGGAGAGATGGGGAGGGGGAGGGAGAGGATCGGAGAGATGGGGACGGGGTGGGAGAGGGAGACGGGGAGGTATAGGGTCGGAGATATGTGGACGGGGTGGGAGAGAGAGACGGGGAGGTATAGGGTCGGAGAGATGGGGACGGGGTGGGAGAGAGAGACGGGGAGGTATAGGGTCGGAGAGATGGGGACGGGGTCGGAGAGATGGGGACGGGGAGGGAGAGGATCGGAGAGATGGGGACGGGGTGGGAGAGAGAGACGGGGAGGTATAGGGTCGGAGATATGGGGACGGGGTGGGAGAGAGAGACGGGGAGGTATAGGGTCGGAGAGATGGGGACAGGGTGGGAGAGAGAGACGGGGAGGTATAGGGTCGGAGAGATGGGGACGGGGTTGGAGAGATGGGGACGGGGAGGGAGAGGATCGGAGAGATGGGGACGGGGTGGGAGAGGGAGACGGGGAGGGAGAGGGTCAGAGAGATGGGGACGGGGTGGGAGAGGGAGACGGGGAGGGATAGGGTTGGAGAGATGGGGACGGGGTGGGAGTGGGAGGGGCAGGGATAGGGTCGGGGAGACGGGGAGGTATAGGGTCGGAGAGATGGGGATGGGGTGGGAGTGGGAGGGGCAGGGATAGGGTCGGGGAGGGGGTGGGAGAGGGAGACGGGGAGGGAGAGGGTCAGAGAGATGGGGACGGGGTGGGAGAGAGAGACGGGGACGGAGAGGGTTGGAGAGATGGAGACGGGAAGGGATAGGGAGACGGGCAGGGATAGGGTTGGAGAGACGGTGACGGGGAGGGAGAGAGAGATGGGCAGGGATAGGGTTGGAGAAATGGGGACGGGGAGGGATAGGGTCGGGGGAATGGGGATGGGCAGGGATAGGGTGGGAGAGATGGGGACGGGGAGGGATAGGGTCGGAGAGACGGGGAGGGAGAGGGTCGGAGAGACGGGCAGGGATAGGGTCAGAGAGACGGGGAGGGAGAGGGTCGGAGAGACGGGCAGGGATAGGGTCGGAGAGACGGGCAGGGAGAGGGTCGGAGAGACGGGCAGGGAGAGGGTCGGAGAGATGGGGAGGGAGAGGGTCGGAGAGACAGGGAGGGAGAGGGTCGGAGAGACGGGCAGGGATAGGGTCGGAGAGACGGGCAGGGAGAGGGTCGGAGAGACGGGGAGGGAGAGGGTCGGAGAGACGGGGAGGGAGAGGGTCGGAGAGACGGGGAGGGAGAGGGTCGGAGAGACGGGGAGGGATAGGGTCGGAGAGACGAGGATGGGCAGGGATAGGGTCAGAGAGACGGGGAGGGAGAGGGTCGGAGAGACGGGCAGGGAGAGGGTCGGAGAGACGGGCAGGGAGAGGGTCGGAGAGACGGGGAGGGAGAGGGTCGGAGAGATGGGGATGGGCAGGGAGAGGGTCGGAGAGACGGGCAGGGAGAGGGTCGGAGAGACGGGCAGGGAGAGGGTCGGAGAGACGGGCAGGGATAGGGTCGGAGAGACGGGGAGGGAGAGGGTCGGAGAGATGGGGATGGGCAGGGATAGGTTCAGAGAGACGGGGAGGGAGAGGGTCGGAGAGACGGGAAGGGAGAGGGTCGGAGAGACGGGGAGGGAGAGGGTCGGAGAGACGGGGAGGGAGAGGGTCGGAGAGACTGGGAGGGAGAGGGTCGGAGAGACGGGGAGGGATAGGGTCGGAGAGACGGGGAGGGATAGGGTCGGAGAGACGGGGAGGGAGGGTCGGAGAGATGGGGACAGGGTGGGAGAGAGAGACGGGGAGGTATAGGGTCGGAGAGATGGGGACGGGTGGGAGAGAGAGACGGGGAGGGAGAGGGTCGGAGAGGGAGACGGGGAGGTATAGGGTCGGAGAGATGGGGACGGGGTGGGAGAGGGAGACGGGGAGGTATAGGGTCAGAGAGATGGGGATGGGGTGGGAGAGGGAGACGGGGAGGTATAGGGTCGGAGAGATGGGGACGGGGTGGGAGAGAGAGACGGGGAGGTATAGGGTCGGAGAGGGAGACGGGCAGGGATAGGGTCGGGGAGATGGGGACGGGGAGGGAGAGGGTTGGGGGGACGGGGAGGGAGAGGGGCAGGGATAAGGTCAGAGAGATGGGGAGGGAGAGGGAGACGGGGAGGGAGAGGGTCGGAGAGATGGGGATGGGGAGGGAGAGGGTCAGAGAGATGGGGACAGGGTGGGAGAGGGGGAGGGAGAGGGTCAGAGAGATGGGGACGGGGTGGGAGAGGGAGACGGGGAGGGATAGTGTCGGAGAGATGGGGACGGGGTGGGAGAGGGGGAGGGAGAGGGTCAGAGAGATGGGGACAGGGTGGGACAGAGAGACGGAGAGGTATAGGGTCGGAGAGATGGGGACAGGGTGGGACAGAGAGACGGGGAGGTATAGGGTCGGGGAGATGGGGAGGGAGAGGGTCGGGGGGACGGGGAGGGAGAGGGAGAGGGGCAGGGATAAGGTCAGAGAGATGGGGAGGGAGAAGGAGACGGGGAGGGAGAGGGTTGGAGAGATGGGACGGGGTGGGATAGAGTCAGAGAGATGGGGAGGGATAGGGTCGGAGACATGGGGACGGGGAGGGAGAGGATCGGAGAGATGGGGACGGGGTGGGAGAGAGAGACGGGGAGGTATAGGGTCGGAGAGATGGGGAGGGGGAGGGAGAGGATCGGAGAGATGGGGACGGGGTGGGAGAGGGAGACGGGGAGGTATAGGGTCGGAGATATGGGGACGGGGTGGGAGAGAGAGACGGGGAGGTATAGGGTCGGAGAGATGGCGACAGGGTGGGAGAGAGAGACGGGGAGGTATAGGGTCGGAGAGATGGGGACGGGGTGGGAGTGGGAGGGGCAGGGATAGGGTCGGGGAGGGGGTGGGAGAGGGAGACGGGGAGGGAGAGGGTCAGAGAGATGGGGACGGGGTGGGAGAGAGAGACAGGGACGGAGAGGGTTGGAGAGATGGGGAGGGAGAGGGTCAGAGAGATGGGGACAGGGTGGGGGAGGGAGAGGGTCAGAGAGATGGGGACGGGGAGGGAGAGGGGCAGGGATAAGGTCAGAGAGATGGGGAGGGAGAGGGAGACGGGGAGGGAGAGGGTCGGAGAGATGGGGAGGGAGAGGGTCAGAGAGATGGGGACAGGGTGGGGGAGGGAGAGGGTCAGAGAGATGGGGACGGGGTGGGAGAGGGGGAGGGAGAGGGTCAGAGAGATGGGGACAGGGTGGGACAGAGAGACGGGGAGGTATAGGGTCGGAGAGATGGGGACGGGGTGGGAGAGAGAGACGGGGAGGTATAGGGTCGGGGAGATGTGGACGGGGAGGGAGAGGGTCGGGGGGACGGGGAGGGAGAGGGGCAGGGATAAGGTCAGAGAGATGGGGAGGGAGAGGGAGACGGGGAGGGAGAGGGTTGGAGAGATGGGACGGGGTGGGATAGAGTCAGAGAGATGGGGAGGGATAGGGTCGGAGAGATGGGGACGGGGAGGGAGAGGATCGGAGAGATGGGGACGGGGTGGGAGAGAGAGACGGGGAGGTATAGGGTCGGAGAGATGGGGAAGGGGAGGGAGAGGATCGGAGAGATGGGGACGGGGTGGGAGAGGGAGACGGGGAGGTATAGGGTCGGAGATATGTGGACGGGGTGGGAGAGAGAGTCGGGGAGGTATAGGGTCGGAGAGATGGGGACGGGGTGGGAGAGAGAGACGGGGAGGTATAGGGTCGGAGAGATGGGGACGGGGTCGGAGAGATGGGGACGGGGAGGGAGAGGATCGGAGAGATGGGGACGGGGTGGGAGAGAGAGACGGGGAGGTATAGGGTCGGAGAGATGGGTTGGGGGAGGGAGAGGATCGGAGAGATGGGGACGGGGTCGGAGAGATGGGGACGGGGAGGGAGAGGATCGGAGAGATGGGGACGGGGTGGGAGAGAGAGACGGGGAGGTATAGGGTCAGAGAGACGGGCAGGGATAGGGTCAGAGAGACGGGGAGGGAGAGGGTCGGAGAGACGGGCAGGGATAGGGTCAGAGAGACTGGGAGGGAGAGGGTCGGAGAGACGGGCAGGGATAGGGTCAGAGAGACGGGGAGGGAGAGGGTCGGAGAGATGGGGATGGGCAGGGATAGGGTTTGGAGAGACGGGGAGGGAGAGGGTCGGAGAGATGGGGACGGGGAGGGAGAGGGTCGGAGAGATGGGGAGGGAGAGGGTCGGAGAGACGGGGAGGGATAGGGTCGGAGAGACGGGGAGGGATAGGGTCGGAGAGACGGGGAGGGATAGGGTCGGAGAGACGGGGAGGGAGAGGGTCGGAGAGATGGGGACGGGGAGGGATAGAGTCGGAGAGATGGGGACGGGGAGGGATAGGGTCGGAGAGATGGGGACGGGGAGGGAGAGGGTCGGAGAGATGGGGACGGGGAGGGAGAGGGTCGGAGAGATGGGGACGGGGAGGGAGAGGGTCGGAGAGATGGGAATGGGGAGGGATAGGGTCGGAGAGACGGGGAGGGAGTGGGAGAGGGGCAGGGATAAGGTCAGAGAGATGTGGAGGGAGAGGGAGACGGGGAGGGAGAGGGTCGGAGAGATGGGGAGGGAGAGGGTCAGAGAGATGGGGACAGGGTGGGGGAGGGAGAGGGTCAGAGAGATGGGGACGGGGTGGGAGAGGGGGAGGGAGAGGGTCAGAGAGATGGGGACAGGGTGGGACAGAGAGACGGGGAGGTATAGGGTCGGAGAGATGGGGACGGGGTGGGAGAGAGAGACGGGGAGGTATAGGGTCGGGGAGATGTGGACGGGGAGGGAGAGGGTCGGGGGGACGGGGAGGGAGAGGGGCAGGGATAAGGTCAGAGAGATGGGGAGGGAGAGGGAGACGGGGAGGGAGAGGGTTGGAGAGATGGGACGGGGTGGGATAGAGTCAGAGAGATGGGGAGGGATAGGGTCGGAGAGATGGGGAGGGAGAGGGTCAGAGAGATGGGGACAGGGTGGGGGAGGGAGAGGGTCAGAGAGATGGGGACGGGGTGGGAGAGGGGGAGGGAGAGGGTCAGAGAGATGGGGACAGGGTGGGACAGAGAGACGGGGAGGTATAGGGTCGGAGAGATGGGACGGGGTGGGAGAGAGAGACGGGGAGGTATAGGGTCGGAGAGATGGGGAGGGGGAGGGAGAGGATCGGAGAGATGGGGACGGGGTGGGAGAGGGAGACGGGGAGGTATAGGGTCGGAGATATGGGGACGGGGTGGGAGAGAGAGACGGGGAGGTATAGGGTCGGAGAGATGGGGACGGGGTGGGAGAGAGAGACGGGGAGGTATAGGGTCGGAGAGATGGGGACGGGGTCGGAGAGATGGGGACGGGGAGGGAGAGGATCAGAGAGATGGGGACGGGGTGGGAGAGAGAGACGGGGCGGTATAGGGTCGGAGAGATGGGGAGGGGGAGGGAGAGGATCGGAGAGATGGGGACGGGGTCGGAGAGATGGGGACGGGGAGGGAGAGGATCGGAGAGATGGGGACGGGGTGGGAGAGAGAGACGGGGAGGTATAGGGTCAGAGAGACGGGCAGGGATAGGGTCAGAGAGACAGGGAGGGAGAGGGTCGGAGAGACGGGCAGGGATAGGGTCAGAGAGACTGGGAGGGAGAGGGTCGGAGAGACGGGCAGGGATAGGGTCAGAGAGACGGGGAGGGAGAGGGTCGGAGAGATGGGGATGGGCAGGGATAGGGTCGGAGAGACGGGGAGGGAGAGGGTCGGAGAGATGGGGACGGGGAGGGAGAGGGTCGGAGAGATGGGGAGGGAGAGTGTCGGAGAGATGGGGAGGGAGAGGGTCGGAGAGACAGGGAGGGATAGGGTCAGAGAGACGGGGAGGGATAGGGTCGGAGAGACGGGGAGGGAGAGGGTCGGAGAGATGGGGACGGGGAGGGATAGGGTCGGAGAGATGGGGACGGGGAGGGATAGGGTCGGAGAGATGGGGACGGGGAGGGATAGGGTCGGAGAGACGGGGAGGGAGAGGGTCGGAGAGACGGGGAGGGATAGGGTCGGAGAGACGGGGAGGGATAGGGTCGGAGAGACGGGGAGGGAGGGTCGGAGAGATGGGGACAGGGTGGGAGAGAGAGACGGGGAGGTATAGGGTCGGAGAGATGGGGACGGGGTGGGAGAGAGAGACGGGGAGGGAGAGGGTCGGAGAGGGAGACGGGGAGGTATAGGGTCGGAGAGATGGGGACGGGGTGGGAGAGGGAGACGGGGAGGTATAGGGTCAGAGAGATGGGGACGGGGTGGGAGAGGGAGACGGGGAGGTATAGGGTCGGAGAGATGGGGACGGGGTGGGAGAGAGAGACGGGGAGGTATAGGGTCGGAGAGGGAGACGGGCAGGGATAGGGTCGGGGAGATGGGGACGGGGAGGGAGAGGGTTGGGGGGACGGGGAGGGAGAGGGAGAGGGGCAGGGATAAGGTCAGAGAGATGGGGAGGGAGAGGGAGACGGGGAGGGAGAGGGTCGGAGAGATGGGGAGGGAGAGGGTCAGAGAGATGGGGACAGGGTGGGGGAGGGAGAGGGTCAGAGAGATGGGGACGGGGTGGGAGAGGGGGAGGGAGCGGGTCAGAGAGATGGGGACAGGGTGGGACAGAGAGACGGGGAGGTATAGGGTCGGAGAGATGGGGACGGGGTGGGAGAGAGAGAGACGGGGAGGTATAGGGTCGGGGAGATGTGGACGGGGAGGGAGAGGGTCGGGGGGACGGGGAGGGAGAGGGGCAGGGATAAGGTCAGAGAGATGGGGAGGGAGAGGGAGACGGGGAGGGAGAGGGTTGGAGAGATGGGACGGGGTGGGATAGAGTCAGAGAGATGGGGAGGGATAGGGTCGGAGAGATGGGGACGGGGAGGGAGAGGATCGGAGAGATGGGGACGGGGTGGGAGAGAGAGACGGGGAGGTATAGGGTCGGAGAGATGGGGAGGGGGAGGGAGAGGATCGGAGAGATGGGGACGGGGTGGGAGAGGGAGACGGGGAGGTATAGGGTCGGAGATATGTGGACGGGGTGGGAGAGAGAGACGGGGAGGTATAGGGTCGGAGAGATGGGGACGGGGTGGGAGAGAGAGACGGGGAGGTATAGGGTCGGAGAGATGGGGACGGGGTCGGAGAGATGGGGACGGGGAGGGAGAGGATCGGAGAGATGGGGACGGGGTGGGAGAGAGAGACGGGGAGGTATAGGGTCGGAGAGATGGGGAGGGGGAGGGAGAGGATCGGAGAGATGGGGACGGGGTCGGAGAGATGGGGACGGGGAGGGAGAGGATCGGAGAGATGGGGACGGGGTGGGAGAGAGAGACGGGGAGGTATAGGGTCAGAGAGACGGGCAGGGATAGGGTCAGAGAGACGGGGAGGGAGAGTGTCGGAGAGACGGGCTGGGATAGGGTCAGAGAGACTGGGAGGGAGAGGGTCGGAGAGACGGGCAGGGATAGGGTCAGAGAGACGGGGAGGGAGAGGGTCGGAGAGATGGGGATGGGCAGGGATAGGGTCGGAGAGACGGGGAGGGAGAGGGTCGGAGAGATGGGGACGGGGAGGGAGAGGGTCGGAGAGATGGGGAGGGAGAGGGTCGGAGAGATGGGGAGGGAGAGGGTCGGAGAGACGGGGAGGGATAGGGTCGGAGAGACGGGGAGGGATAGGGTCGGAGAGACGGGGAGGGAGAGGGTCGGAGAGATGGGGACGGGGAGGGATAGGGTCGGAGAGATGGGGACGGGGAGGGATAGGGTCGGAGAGATGGGGACGGGGAGGGAGAGGGTCGGAGAGATGGGGACGGGGAGGGAGAGGGTCGGAGAGATGGGGACGGGGAGGGAGAGGGTCGGAGAGATGGGAATGGGGAGGGATAGGGTCGGAGAGACGGGGAGGGAGTGGGAGAGGGGCAGGGATAAGGTCAGAGAGATGTGGAGGGAGAGGGAGACGGGGAGGGAGAGGGTCGGAGAGATGGGGAGGGAGAGGGTCAGAGAGATGGGGACAGGGTGGGGGAGGGAGAGGGTCAGAGAGATGGGGACGGGGTGGGAGAGGGGGAGGGAGAGGGTCAGAGAGATGGGGACAGGGTGGGACAGAGAGACGGGGAGGTATAGGGTCGGAGAGATGGGGACGGGGTGGGAGAGAGAGACGGGGAGGTATAGGGACGGGGAGATGTGGACGGGGAGGGAGAGGGTCGGGGGGACGGGGAGGGAGAGGGGCAGGGATAAGGTCAGAGAGATGGGGAGGGAGAGGGTTGGAGAGATGGGACGGGGTGGGATAGAGTCAGAGAGATGGGGAGGGATAGGGTCGGAGAGATGGGGAGGGAGAGGGTCAGAGAGATGGGGACAGGGTGGGGGAGGGAGAGGGTCAGAGAGATGGGGACGGGGTGGGAGAGGGGGAGGGAGAGGGTCAGAGAGATGGGGACAGGGTGGGACAGAGAGACGGGGAGGTATAGGGTCGGAGAGATGGGGACGGGGTGGGAGAGAGAGACGGGGAGGTATAGGGTCGGGGAGATGTGGACGGGGAGGGAGAGGGTCGGGGGGACGGGGAGGGAGAGGGGCAGGGATAAGGTCAGAGAGATGGGGAGGGAGAGGGAGACGGGGAGGGAGAGGGTTGGAGAGATGGGACGGGGTGGGATAGAGTCAGAGAGATGGGGAGGGATAGGGTCGGAGAGATGGGGACGGGGAGGGAGAGGATCGGAGAGATGGGGACGGGGTGGGAGAGAGAGACGGGGAGGTATAGGGTCGGATAGATGGGGAGGGGGAGGGAGAGGATCGGAGAGATGGGGACGGGGTGGGAGAGGGAGACGGGGAGGTATAGGGTCGGAGATATGGGGACGGGGTGGGAGAGAGAGACGGGGAGGTATAGGGTCGGAGAGATGGGGACGGGGTGGGAGAGAGAGACGGGGAGGTATAGGGTCGGAGAGATGGGGACGGGGTCGGAGAGATGGGGACGGGGAGGGAGAGGATCGGAGAGATGGGGACGGGGTGGGAGAGAGGGACGGGGAGGTATAGGGTCGGAGAGATGGGGAGGGGGAGGGAGAGGATCGGAGAGATGGGGACGGGGTCGGAGAGATGGGGACGGGGAGGGAGAGGATCGGAGAGATGGGGACGGGGTGGGAGAGAGAGACGGGGAGGTATAGGGTCAGAGAGACGGGCAGGGATAGGGTCAGAGAGACAGGGAGGGAGAGGGTCGGAGAGACGGGCAGGGATAGGGTCAGAGAGACTGGGAGGGAGAGGGTCGGAGAGACGGGCAGGGATAGGGTCAGAGAGACGGGGAGGGAGAGGGTCGGAGAGATGGGGATGGGCAGGGATAGGGTCGGAGAGACGGGGAGGGAGAGGGTCGGAGAGATGGGGACGGGGAGGGAGAGGGTCGGAGAGATGGGGAGGGAGAGGGTCGGAGAGATGGGGAGGGAGAGGGTCGGAGAGACAGGGAGGGATAGGGTCAGAGAGACGGGGAGGGATAGGGTCGGAGAGACGGGGAGGGAGAGGGTCGGAGAGATGGGGACGGGGAGGGATAGGGTCGGAGAGATGGGGACGGGGAGGGATAGGGTCGGAGAGATGGGGAGGGAGAGGGTCAGAGAGATGGGGACAGGGTGGGGGAGGGAGAGGGTCAGAGAGATGGGGACGGGGTGGGAGAGGGTCAGAGAGATGGGGACAGGGTGGGACAGAGAGACGGGGAGGTATAGGGTCGGAGAGATGGGGACGGGGTGGGAGAGAGAGACGGGGAGGTATAGGGTCGGGGAGATGTGGACGGGGAGGGAGAGGGTCGGGGGGACGGGGAGGGAGAGGGGCAGGGATAAGGTCAGAGAGATGGGGAGGGAGAGGGAGACGGGGAGGGAGAGGGTTGGAGAGATGGGACTGGGTGGGATAGAGTCAGAGAGATGGGGAGGGATAGGGTCGGAGAGATGGGGACGGGGAGGGAGAGGATCGGAGAGATGGGGACGGGGTGGGAGAGAGAGACGGGGAGGTATAGGGTCGGAGAGATGGGGACAGGGTGGGAGAGAGAGACGGGGAGGTATAGGGTCGGAGAGATGGGGACGGGGTGGGAGTGGGAGGGGCAGGGATAGGGTCGGGGAGGGGGTGGGAGAGGGAGACGGGGAGGGAGAGGGTCAGAGAGATGGGGACGGGGTGGGAGAGAGAGACAGGGACGGAGAGGGTTGGAGAGATGGGGAGGGAGAGGGTCAGAGAGATGGGGACAGGGTGGGGGAGGGAGAGGGTCAGAGAGATGGGGACGGGGAGGGAGAGGGGCAGGGATAAGGTCAGAGAGATGGGGAGGGAGAGGGAGACGGGGAGGGAGAGGGTCGGAGAGATGGGGAGGGAGAGGGTCAGAGAGATGGGGACAGGGTGGGGGAGGGAGAGGGTCAGAGAGATGGGGACGGGGTGGGAGAGGGGGAGGGAGAGGGTCAGAGAGATGGGGACAGGGTGGGACAGAGAGACGGGGAGGTATAGGGTCGGAGAGATGGGGACAGGGTGGGAGAGAGAGACGGGGAGGTATAGGGTCGGAGAGATGGGGACGGGGTGGGAGTGGGAGGGGCAGGGATAGGGTCGGGGAGGGGGTGGGAGAGGGAGACGGGGAGGGAGAGGGTCAGAGAGATGGGGACGGGGTGGGAGAGAGAGACAGGGACGGAGAGGGTTGGAGAGATGGGGAGGGAGAGGGTCAGAGAGATGGGGACAGGGTGGGGGAGGGAGAGGGTCAGAGAGATGGGGACGGGGAGGGAGAGGGGCAGGGATAAGGTCAGAGAGATGGGGAGGGAGAGGGAGACGGGGAGGGATAGAGTCAGAGAGATGGGGAGGGATAGGGTCGGAGAGATGGGGACGGGGAGGGAGAGGATCGGAGAGATGGGGACGGGGTGGGAGAGAGAGACGGGGAGGTATAGGGTCGGAGAGATGGGGAGGGGGAGGGAGAGGATCGGAGAGATGGGGACGGGGTGGGAGAGGGAGACGGGGAGGTATAGGGTCGGAGATATGTGGACGGGGTGGGAGAGAGAGACGGGGAGGTATAGGGTCGGAGAGATGGGGACGGGGTGGGAGAGAGAGACGGGGAGGTATAGGGTCGGAGAGATGGGGACGGGGTCGGAGAGATGGGGACGGGGAGGGAGAGGATCGGAGAGATGGGGACGGGGTGGGAGAGAGAGACGGGGAGGTATAGGGTCGGAGAGATGGGGAGGGGGAGGGAGAGGATCGGAGAGATGGGGACGGGGTCGGAGAGATGGGGACGGGGAGGGAGAGGATCGGAGAGATGGGGACGGGGTGGGAGAGAGAGACGGGGAGGTATAGGGTCAGAGAGACGGGCAGGGATAGGGTCAGAGAGACGGGGAGGGAGAGGGTCGGAGAGACGGGCAGGGATAGGGTCAGAGAGACTGGGAGGGAGAGGGTCGGAGAGACGGGCAGGGATAGGGTCAGAGAGACGGGGAGGGAGAGGGTCGGAGAGATGGGGATGGGCAGGGATAGGGTCGGAGAGACGGGGAGGGAGAGGGTCGGAGAGATGGGGACGGGGAGGGAGAGGGTCGGAGAGATGGGGAGGGAGAGGGTCGGAGAGACGGGGAGGGATAGGGTCGGAGAGACGGGGAGGGATAGGGTCGGAGAGACGGGGAGGGAGAGGGTCGGAGAGATGGGGACGGGGAGGGATAGGGTCGGAGAGATGGGGACGGGGAGGGATAGGGTCGGAGAGATGGGGACGGGGAGGGAGAGGGTCGGAGAGATGGGGACGGGGAGGGAGAGGGTCGGAGAGATGGGGACGGGGAGGGAGAGGGTCGGAGAGATGGGAATGGGGAGGGATAGGGTCGGAGAGACGGGGAGGGAGTGGGAGAGGGGCAGGGATAAGGTCAGAGAGATGTGGAGGGAGAGGGAGACGGGGAGGGAGAGGGTCGGAGAGATGGGGAGGGAGAGGGTCAGAGAGATGGGGACAGGGTGGGGGAGGGAGAGGGTCAGAGAGATGGGGACGGGGTGGGAGAGGGGGAGGGAGAGGGTCAGAGAGATGGGGACAGGGTGGGACAGAGAGACGGGGAGGTATAGGGTCGGAGAGATGGGGACGGGGTGGGAGAGAGAGACGGGGAGGTATAGGGTCGGGGAGATGTGGACGGGGAGGGAGAGGGTCGGGGGGACGGGGAGGGAGAGGGGCAGGGATAAGGTCAGAGAGATGGGGAGGGAGAGGGAGACGGGGAGGGAGAGGGTTGGAGAGATGGGACGGGGTGGGATAGAGTCAGAGAGATGGGGAGGGATAGGGTCGGAGAGATGGGGAGGGAGAGGGTCAGAGAGATGGGGACAGGGTGGGGGAGGGAGAGGGTCAGAGAGATGGGGACGGGGTGGGAGAGGGGGAGGGAGAGGGTCAGAGAGATGGGGACAGGGTGGGACAGAGAGACGGGGAGGTATAGGGTCGGAGAGATGGGGACGGGGTGGGAGAGAGAGACGGGGAGGTATAGGGTCGGAGAGATGGGGAGGGGGAGGGAGAGGATCGGAGAGATGGGGACGGGGTGGGAGAGGGAGACGGGGAGGTATAGGGTCGGAGAGATGGGGAGGGGGAGGGAGAGGATCGGAGAGATGGGGAGGGATAGGGTCGGAGAGATGGGGAGGGAGAGGGAGACGGGGAGGGATAGAGTCAGAGAGATGGGGAGGGATAGGGTCAGAGAGATGGGGACAGGGTGGGGGAGGAGAGGGTCAGAGAGATGGGGACGGGGAGGGAGAGGGGCAGGGATAAGGTCAGAGAGATGGGGAGGGAGAGGGAGACGGGGAGGGATAGAGTCAGAGAGATGGGAGGGATAGGGTCGGAGAGATGGGGACGGGGAGGGAGAGGATCGGAGAGATGGGGACGGGGTGGGAGAGAGAGACGGGGAGGTATAGGGTCGGAGAGATGGGGAGGGGGAGGGAGAGGATCGGAGAGATGGGGACGGGGTGGGAGAGGGAGACGGGGAGGTATAGGGTCGGAGATATGTGGACGGGGTGGGAGAGAGAGACGGGGAGGTATAGGGTCGGAGAGATGGGGACGGGGGTGGGAGAGAGAGACGGGGAGGTATAGGGTCGGAGAGATGGGGACGGGGTCGGAGAGATGGGGACGGGGAGGGAGAGGATCGGAGAGATGGGGACGGGGTGGGAGAGAGAGACGGGGAGGTATAGGGTCGGAGAGATGGGGAGGGGGAGGGAGAGGATCGGAGAGATGGGGACGGGGTCGGAGAGATGGGGACGGGGAGGGAGAGGATCGGAGAGATGGGGACGGGGTGGGAGAGAGAGACGGGGAGGTATAGGGTCAGAGAGACGGGCAGGGATAGGGTCAGAGAGACGGGGAGGGAGAGGGTCGGAGAGACGGGCAGGGATAGGGTCAGAGAGACTGGGAGGGAGAGGGTCGGAGAGACGGGCAGGGATAGGGTCAGAGAGACGGGGAGGGAGAGGGTCGGAGAGATGGGGATGGGCAGCGATAGGGTCGGAGAGACGGGGAGGGAGAGGGTCGGAGAGATGGGGACGGGGAGGGAGAGGGTCGGAGAGATGGGGAGGGAGAGGGTCGGAGAGACGGGGAGGGATAGGGTCGGAGAGACGGGGAGGGATAGGGTCGGAGAGACGGGGAGGGATAGGGTCGGAGAGACGGGGAGGGAGAGGGTCGGAGAGATGGGGACGGGGAGGGATAGGGTCGGAGAGATGGGGACGGGGAGGGATAGGGTCGGAGAGATGGGGACGGGGAGGGAGAGGGTCGGAGAGATGGGGACGGGGAGGGAGAGGGTCGGAGAGATGGGGACGGGGAGGGAGAGGGTCGGAGAGATGGGAATGGGGAGGGATAGGGTCGGAGAGACGGGGAGGGAGTGGGAGAGGGGCAGGGATAAGGTCAGAGAGATGTGGAGGGAGAGGGAGACGGGGAGGGAGAGGGTCGGAGAGATGGGGAGGGAGAGGGTCAGAGAGATGGGGACAGGGTGGGGGAGGGAGAGGGTCAGAGAGATGGGGACGGGGTGGGAGAGGGGGAGGGAGAGGGTCAGAGAGATGGGGACAGGGTGGGACAGAGAGACGGGGAGGTATAGGGTCGGAGAGATGGGGACGGGGTGGGAGAGAGAGACGGGGAGGTATAGGGTCGGGGAGATGTGGACGGGGAGGGAGAGGGTCGGGGGGACGGGGAGGGAGAGGGGCAGGGATAAGGTCAGAGAGATGGGGAGGGAGAGGGAGACGGGGAGGGAGAGGGTTGGAGAGATGGGACGGGGTGGGATAGAGTCAGAGAGATGGGGAGGGATAGGGTCGGAGAGATGGGGAGGGAGAGGGTCAGAGAGATGGGGACAGGGTGGGGGAGGGAGAGGGTCAGAGAGATGGGGACGGGGTGGGAGAGGGGGAGGGAGAGGGTCAGAGAGATGGGGACAGGGTGGGACAGAGAGACGGGGAGGTATAGGGTCGGAGAGATGGGGACGGGGTGGGAGAGAGAGACGGGGAGGTATAGGGTCGGAGAGATGGGGAGGGGGAGGGAGAGGATCGGAGAGATGGGGACGGGGTGGGAGAGGGAGACGGGGAGGTATAGGGTCGGAGATATGGGGACGGGGTGGGAGAGAGAGACGGGGATGTATAGGGTCGGAGAGATGGGGACGGGGTGGGAGAGAGAGACGGGGAGGTATAGGGTCGGAGAGATGGGGACGGGGTCGGAGAGATGGGGACGGGGAGGGAGAGGATCGGAGAGATGGGGACGGGGTGGGAGAGAGAGACGGGGAGGTATAGGGTCGGAGAGATGGGGAGGGGGAGGGAGAGGATCGGAGAGATGGGGACGGGGTCGGAGAGATGGGGACGGGGAGGGAGAGGATCGGAGAGATGGGGACGGGGTGGGAGAGAGAGACGGGGAGGTATAGGGTCAGAGAGACGGGCAGGGATAGGGTCAGAGAGACAGGGAGGGAGAGGGTCGGAGAGACGGGCAGGGATAGGGTCAGAGAGACTGGGAGGGAGAGGGTCGGAGAGACGGGCAGGGATAGGGTCAGAGAGACGGGGAGGGAGAGGGTCGGAGAGATGGGGATGGGCAGGGATAGGGTCGGAGAGACGGGGAGGGAGAGGGTCGGAGAGATGGGGACGGGGAGGGAGAGGGTCGGAGAGATGGGGAGGGAGAGTGTCGGAGAGATGGGGAGGGAGAGGGTCGGAGAGACAGGGAGGGATAGGGTCAGAGAGACGGGGAGGGATAGGGTCGGAGAGACGGGGAGGGAGAGGGTCGGAGAGATGGGGACGGGGAGGGATAGGGTCGGAGAGATGGGGACGGGGAGGGATAGGGTCGGAGAGATGGGGACGGGGAGGGATAGGGTCGGAGAGACGGGGAGGGAGAGGGTCGGAGAGACGGGGAGGGATAGGGTCGGAGAGACGGGGAGGGATAGGGTCGGAGAGACGGGGAGTGAGGGTCGGAGAGATGGGGACAGGGTGGGAGAGAGAGACGGGGAGGTATAGGGTCGGAGAGATGGGGACGGGGTGGGAGAGAGAGACGGGGAGGGAGAGGGTCGGAGAGGGAGACGGGGAGGTATAGGGTCGGAGAGATGGGGACGGGGTGGGAGAGGGAGACGGGGAGGTATAGGGTCAGAGAGATGGGGACGGGGTGGGAGAGGGAGACGGGGAGGTATAGGGTCGGAGAGATGGGGACGGGGTGGGAGAGGGTCGGGGGGACGGGGAGGGAGAGGGGCAGGGATAAGGTCAGAGAGATGGGGAGGGAGAGGGAGACGGGGAGGGAGAGGGTTGGAGAGATGGGACGGGGTGGGATAGAGTCAGAGAGATGGGGAGGGATAGGGTCGGAGAGATGGGGACGGGGAGGGAGAGGATCGGAGAGATGGGGACGGGGTGGGAGAGAGAGACGGGGAGGTATAGGGTCGGAGAGATGGGGAGGGGGAGGGAGAGGATCGGAGAGATGGGGACGGGGTGGGAGAGGGAGACGGGGAGGTATAGGGTCGGAGATATGTGGACGGGGTGGGAGAGAGAGACGGGGAGGTATAGGGTCGGAGAGATGGGGACGGGGTGGGAGAGAGAGACGGGGAGGTATAGGGTCGGAGAGATGGGGACGGGGTCGGAGAGATGGGGACGGGGAGGGAGAGGATCGGAGAGATGGGGACGGGGTGGGAGAGAGAGACGGGGAGGTATAGGGTCGGAGAGATGGGGAGGGGGAGGGAGAGGATCGGAGAGATGGGGACGGGGTCGGAGAGATGGGGACGGGGAGGGAGAGGATCGGAGAGATGGGGACGGGGTGGGAGAGAGAGACGGGGAGGTATAGGGTCAGAGAGACGGGCAGGGATAGGGTCAGAGAGACGGGGAGGGAGAGGGTCGGAGAGACGGGCAGGGATAGGGTCAGAAAGACTGGGAGGGAGAGGGTCGGAGAGACGGGCAGGGATAGGGTCAGAGACACGGGGAGGGAGAGGGTCGGAGAGATGGGGATGGGCAGGGATAGGGTCGGAGAGACGGGGAGGGAGAGGGTCGGAGAGATGGGGACGGGGAGGGAGAGGGTCGGAGAGATGGGGAGGGAGAGGGTCGGAGAGACGGGGAGGGATAGGGTCGGAGAGACGGGGAGGGATAGGGTCGGAGAGACGGGGAGGGAGAGGGTCGGAGAGATGGGGACGGGGAGGAATAGGGTCGGAGAGATGGGGACGGGGAGGGATAGGGTCGGAGAGATGGGGACGGGGAGGGAGAGGGTCGGAGAGATGGGGACGGGGAGGGAGAGGGTCGGAGAGATGGGGACGGGGAGGGAGAGGGTCGGAGAGATGGGAATGGGGAGGGATAGGGTCGGAGAGACGGGGAGGGAGTGGGAGAGGGGCAGGGATAAGGTCAGAGAGATGTGGAGGGAGAGGGAGACGGGGAGGGAGAGGGTCGGAGAGATGGGGAGGGAGAGGGTCAGAGAGATGGGGACAGGGTGGGGGAGGGAGAGGGTCAGAGAGATGGGGACGGGGTGGGAGAGGGGGAGGGAGAGGGTCAGAGAGATGGGGACAGGGTGGGACAGAGAGACGGGGAGGTATAGGGTCGGAGAGATGGGGACGGGGTGGGAGAGAGAGACGGGGAGGTATAGGGTCGGGGAGATGTGGACGGGGAGGGAGAGGGTCGGGGGGACGGGGAGGGAGAGGGGCAGGGATAAGGTCAGAGAGATGGGGAGGGAGAGGGAGACGGGGAGGGAGAGGGTTGGAGAGATGGGACGGGGTGGGATAGAGTCAGAGAGATGGGGAGGGATAGGGTCGGAGAGATGGGGAGGGAGAGGGTCAGAGAGATGGGGACAGGGTGGGGGAGGGAGAGGGTCAGAGAGATGGGGACGGGGTGGGAGAGGGGGAGGGAGAGGGTCAGAGAGATGGGGACAGGGTGGGACAGAGAGACGGGGAGGTATAGGGTCGGAGAGATGGGGACGGGGTGGGAGAGAGAGACGGGGAGGTATAGGGTCGGAGAGATGGGGAGGGGGAGGGAGAGGATCGGAGAGATGGGGACGGGGTGGGAGAGGGAGACGGGGAGGTATAGGGTCGGAGATATGGGGACGGGGTGGGAGAGAGAGACGGGGAGGTATAGGGACGGGGAGATGTGGACGGGGAGGGAGAGGGTCGGGGGGACGGGGAGGGAGAGGGGCAGGGATAAGGTCAGAGAGATGGGGAGGGAGACGGGGAGGGAGAGGGTTGGAGAGATGGGACGGGGTGGGATAGAGTCAGAGAGATGGGGAGGGATAGGGTCGGAGAGATGGGGAGGGAGAGGGTCAGAGAGATGGGGACAGGGTGGGGGAGGGAGAGGGTCAGAGAGATGGGGACGGGGTGGGAGAGGGGGAGGGAGAGGGTCAGAGAGATGGGGACTGGGACAGAG
Organism: Hypanus sabinus; assembly: GCF_030144855.1. Lineage (NCBI taxonomy): Eukaryota > Metazoa > Chordata > Chondrichthyes > Myliobatiformes > Dasyatidae > Hypanus > Hypanus sabinus. The sequence goes on along the minus strand of NW_026780357.1, from coordinate 10,928 downwards.
AGACGGGGAGGTATAGGGTCGGAGAGATGGGGACGGGGTGGGAGAGAGAGACGGGGAGGTATAGGGTCGGGGAGATGTGGACGGGGAGGGAGAGGGTCGGGGGGACGGGGAGGGAGAGGGGCAGGGATAAGGTCAGAGAGATGGGGAGGGAGAGGGAGACGGGGAGGGAGAGGGTTGGAGAGATGGGACGGGTTGGGATAGAGTCAGAGAGATGGGGAGGGATAGGGTCGGAGAGATGGGGACGGGGAGGGAGAGGATCGGAGAGATGGGGACGGGGTGGGAGAGAGAGACGGGGAGGTATAGGGTCGGATAGATGGGGAGGGGGAGGGAGAGGATCGGAGAGATGGGGACGGGGTGGGAGAGGGAGACGGGGAGGTATAGGGTCGGAGATATGGGGACGGGGTGGGAGAGAGAGACGGGGAGGTATAGGGTCGGAGAGATGGGGACGGGGTGGGAGAGAGAGACGGGGAGGTATAGGGTCGGAGAGATGGGGACGGGGTCGGAGAGATGGGGACGGGGAGGGAGAGGATCGGAGAGATGGGGACGGGGTGGGAGAGAGGGACGGGGATGTATAGGGTCGGAGAGATGGGGAGGGGGAGGGAGAGGATCGGAGAGATGGGGACGGGGTCGGAGAGATGGGGACGGGGAGGGAGAGGATCGGAGAGATGGGGACGGGGTGGGAGAGAGAGACGGGGAGGTATAGGGTCAGAGAGACGGGCAGGGATAGGGTCAGAGAGACAGGGAGGGAGAGGGTCGGAGAGACGGGCAGGGATAGGGTCAGAGAGACTGGGAGGGAGAGGGTCGGAGAGACGGGCAGGGATAGGGTCAGAGAGACGGGGAGGGAGAGGGTCGGAGAGATGGGGATGGGCAGGGATAGGGTCGGAGAGACGGGGAGGGAGAGGGTCGGAGAGATGGGGACGGGGAGGGAGAGGGTCGGAGAGATGGGGAGGGAGAGGGTCGGAGAGATGGGGAGGGAGAGGGTCGGAGAGACAGGGAGGGATAGGGTCAGAGAGACGGGGAGGGATAGGGTCGGAGAGACGGGGAGGGAGAGGGTCGGAGAGATGGGGACGGGGAGGGATAGGGTCAGAGAGATGGGGAGGGATAGGGTCGGAGAGATGGGGAGGGAGAGGGTCAGAGAGATGGGGACAGGGTGGGGGAGGGAGAGGGTCAGAGAGATGGGGACGGGGTGGGAGAGGGGGAGGGAGAGGGTCAGAGAGATGGGGACAGGGTGGGACAGAGAGACGGGGAGGTATAGGGTCGGAGAGATGGGGACGGGGTGGGAGAGAGAGACGGGGAGGTATAGGGTCGGAGAGATGGGGGAGGGGGAGGGAGAGGATCGGAGAGATGGGGACGGGGTGGGAGAGGGAGACGGGGAGGTATAGGGTCGGAGATATGGGGACGGGGTGGGAGAGAGAGACGGGGAGGTATAGGGTCGGAGAGATGGGGACGGGGTGGGAGAGAGAGACGGGGAGGTATAGGGTCGGAGAGATGGGGACGGGGTCGGAGAGATGGGGACGGGGAGGGAGAGGATCGGAGAGATGGGGACGGGGTGGGAGAGAGAGACGGGGAGGTATAGGGTCGGAGAGATGGGGAGGGGGAGGGAGAGGATCGGAGAGATGGGGACGGGGTCGGAGAGATGGGGACGGGGAGGGAGAGGATCGGAGAGATGGGGACGGGGTGGGAGAGAGAGACGGGGAGGTATAGGGTCAGAGAGACGGGCAGGGATAGGGTCAGAGAGACAGGGAGGGAGAGGGTCGGAGAGACGGGCAGGGATAGGGTCAGAGAGACTGGGAGGGAGAGGGTCGGAGAGACGGGCAGGGATAGGGTCAGAGAGACGGGGAGGGAGAGGGTCGGAGAGATGGGGATGGGCAGGGATAGGGTCGGAGAGACGGGGAGGGAGAGGGTCGGAGAGATGGGGACGGGGAGGGAGAGGGTCGGAGAGATGGGGAGGGAGAGTGTCGGAGAGATGGGGAGGGAGAGGGTCGGAGAGACAGGGAGGGATAGGGTCAGAGAGACGGGGAGGGATAGGGTCGGAGAGACGGGGAGGGAGAGGGTCGGAGAGATGGGGACGGGGAGGGATAGGGTCGGAGAGATGGGGACGGGGAGGGATAGGGTCGGAGAGATGGGGACGGGGAGGGATAGGGTCGGAGAGACGGGGAGGGAGAGGGTCGGAGAGACGGGGAGGGATAGGGTCGGAGAGACGGGGAGGGATAGGGTCGGAGAGACGGGGAGGGAGGGTCGGAGAGATGGGGACAGGGTGGGAGAGAGAGACGGGGAGGTATAGGGTCGGAGAGATGGGGACGGGGTGGGAGAGAGAGACGGGGAGGGAGAGGGTCTGAGAGGGAGACGGGGAGGTATAGGGTCGGAGAGATGGGGACGGGGTGGGAGAGGGAGACGGGGAGGTATAGGGTCAGAGAGATGGGGACGGGGTGGGAGAGGGAGACGGGGAGGTATAGGGTCGGAGAGATGGGGACGGGGTGGGAGAGGGTCGGGGGGACGGGGAGGGAGAGGGGCAGGGATAAGGTCAGAGAGATGGGGAGGGAGAGGGAGACGGGGAGGGAGAGGGTTGGAGAGATGGGACGGGGTGGGATAGAGTCAGAGAGATGGGGAGGGATAGGGTCGGAGAGATGGGGACGGGGAGGGAGAGGATCGGAGAGATGGGGACGGGGTGGGAGAGAGAGACGGGGAGGTATAGGGTCGGAGAGATGGGGAGGGGGAGGGAGAGGATCGGAGAGATGGGGACGGGGTGGGAGAGGGAGACGGGGAGGTATAGGGTCGGAGATATGTGGACGGGGTGGGAGAGAGAGACGGGGAGGTATAGGGTCGGAGAGATGGGGACGGGGTGGGAGAGAGAGACGGGGAGGTATAGGGTCGGAGAGATGGGGACGGGGTCGGAGAGATGGGGACGGGGAGGGAGAGGATCGGAGAGATGGGGACGGGGTGGGAGAGAGAGACGGGGAGGTATAGGGTCGGAGAGATGGGGAGGGGGAGGGAGAGGATCGGAGAGATGGGGACGGGGTCGGAGAGATGGGGACGGGGAGGGAGAGGATCGGAGAGATGGGGACGGGGTGGGAGAGAGAGACGGGGAGGTATAGGGTCAGAGAGACGGGCAGGGATAGGGTCAGAGAGACGGGGAGGGAGAGGGTCGGAGAGACGGGCAGGGATAGGGTCAGAGAGACTGGGAGGGAGAGGGTCGGAGAGACGGGCAGGGATAGGGTCAGAGAGACGGGGAGGGAGAGGGTCGGAGAGATGGGGATGGGCAGGGATAGGGTCGGAGAGACGGGGAGGGAGAGGGTCGGAGAGATGGGGACGGGGAGGGAGAGGGTCGGAGAGATGGGGAGGGAGAGGGTCGGAGAGACGGGGAGGGATAGGGTCGGAGAGACGGGGAGGGATAGGGTCGGAGAGACGGGGAGGGAGAGGGTCGGAGAGATGGGGACGGGGAGGGATAGGGTCGGAGAGATGGGGACGGGGAGGGATAGGGTCGGAGAGATGGGGACGGGGAGGGAGAGGGTCGGAGAGATGGGGACGGGGAGGGAGAGGGTCGGAGAGATGGGGACGGGGAGGGAGAGGGTCGGAGAGATGGGAATGGGGAGGGATAGGGTCGGAGAGACGGGGAGGGAGTGGGGAGAGGGGCAGGGATAAGGTCAGAGAGATGTGGAGGGAGAGGGAGACGGGGAGGGAGAGGGTCGGAGAGATGGGGAGGGAGAGGGTCAGAGAGATGGGGACAGGGTGGGGGAGGGAGAGGGTCAGAGAGATGGGGACGGGGTGGGAGAGGGGGAGGGAGAGGGTCAGAGAGATGGGGACAGGGTGGGACAGAGAGACGGGGAGGTATAGGGTCGGAGAGATGGGGACGGGGTGGGAGAGAGAGACGGGGAGGTATAGGGTCGGGGAGATGTGGACGGGGAGGGAGAGGGTCGGGGGGACGGGGAGGGAGAGGGGCAGGGATAAGGTCAGAGAGATGGGGAGGGAGAGGGAGACGGGGAGGGAGAGGGTTGGAGAGATGGGACGGGGTGGGATAGAGTCAGAGAGATGGGGAGGGATAGGGTCGGAGAGATGGGGAGGGAGAGGGTCAGAGAGATGGGGACAGGGTGGGGGAGGGAGAGGGTCAGAGAGATGGGGACGGGGTGGGAGAGGGGGAGGGAGAGGGTCAGAGAGATGGGGACAGGGTGGGACCAGAGAGACGGGGAGGTATAGGGTCGGAGAGATGGGGACGGGGTGGGAGAGAGAGACGGGGAGGTATAGGGTCGGAGAGATGGGGAGGGGGAGGGAGAGGATCGGAGAGATGGGGACGGGGTGGGAGAGGGAGACGGGGAGGTATAGGGTCGGAGATATGGGGACGGGGTGGGAGAGAGAGACGGGGAGGTATAGGGTCGGAGAGATGGGGACGGGGTGGGAGAGAGAGACGGGGAGGTATAGGGTCGGAGAGATGGGGACGGGGTCGGAGAGATGGGGACGGGGAGGGAGAGGATCGGAGAGATGGGGACGGGGTGGGAGAGAGAGACGGGGAGGTATAGGGTCGGAGAGATGGGGAGGGGGAGGGAGAGGATCGGAGAGATGGGGACGGGGTCGGAGAGATGGGGACGGGGAGGGAGAGGATCGGAGAGATGGGGACGGGGTGGGAGAGAGAGACGGGGAGGTATAGGGTCAGAGAGACGGGCAGGGATAGGGTCAGAGAGACAGGGAGGGAGAGGGTCGGAGAGACGGGCAGGGATAGGGTCAGAGAGACTGGGAGGGAGAGGGTCGGAGAGACGGGCAGGGATAGGGTCAGAGAGACGGGGAGGGAGAGGGTCGGAGAGATGGGGATGGGCAGGGATAGGGTCGGAGAGACGGGGAGGGAGAGGGTCGGAGAGATGGGGACGGGGAGGGAGAGGGTCGGAGAGATGGGGAGGGAGAGTGTCGGAGAGATGGGGAGGGAGAGGGTCGGAGAGACAGGGAGGGATAGGGTCAGAGAGACGGGGAGGGATAGGGTCGGAGAGACGGGGAGGGAGAGGGTCGGAGAGATGGGGACGGGGAGGGATAGGGTCGGAGAGATGGGGACGGGGAGGGATAGGGTCGGAGAGATGGGGACGGGGAGGGATAGGGTCGGAGAGACGGGGAGGGAGAGGGTCGGAGAGACGGGGAGGGATAGGGTCGGAGAGACGGGGAGGGATAGGGTCGGAGAGACGGGGAGGAGGGTCGGAGAGATGGGGACAGGGTGGGAGAGAGAGACGGGGAGGTATAGGGTCGGAGAGATGGGGACGGGGTGGGAGAGAGAGACGGGGAGGAGAGGGTCGGAGAGGGAGACGGGGAGGTATAGGGTCGGAGAGATGGGGACGGGGTGGGAGAGGGAGACGGGGAGGTATAGGGTCAGAGAGATGGGGACGGGGTGGGAGAGGGAGACGGGGAGGTATAGGGTCGGAGAGATGGGGACGGGGTGGGAGAGGGTCGGGGGGACGGGGAGGGAGAGGGGCAGGGATAAGGTCAGAGAGATGGGAGGGAGAGGGAGACGGGGAGGGAGATGGTTGGAGAGATGGGACGGGGTGGGATAGAGTCAGAGAGATGGGGAGGGATAGGGTCGGAGAGATGGGGACGGGGAGGGAGAGGATCGGAGAGATGGGGACGGGGTGGGAGAGAGAGACGGGGAGGTATAGGGTCGGAGAGATGGGGAGGGGGAGGGAGAGGATCGGAGAGATGGGGACGGGGTGGGAGAGGGAGACGGGGAGGTATAGGGTCGGAGATATGTGGAGTGGACGGGGTGGGAGAGAGAGACGGGGAGGTATAGGGTCGGAGAGATGGGGACGGGGTGGGAGAGAGAGACGGGGAGGTATAGGGTCGGAGAGATGGGGACGGGGTCGGAGAGATGGGGACGGGGAGGGAGAGGATCGGAGAGATGGGGACGGGGTGGGAGAGAGAGACGGGGAGGTATAGGGTCGGAGAGATGGGGAGGGGGAGGGAGAGGATCGGAGAGATGGGGACGGGGTCGGAGAGATGGGGACGGGGAGGGAGAGGATCGGAGAGATGGGGACGGGGTGGGAGAGAGAGACGGGGAGGTATAGGGTCAGAGAGACGGGCAGGGATAGGGTCAGAGAGACGGGGAGGGAGAGGGTCGGAGAGACGGGCAGGGATAGGGTCAGAGAGACTGGGAGGGAGAGGGTCGGAGAGACGGGCAGGGATAGGGTCAGAGAGACGGGGAGGGAGAGGGTCGGAGAGATGGGGATGGGCAGGGATAGGGTCGGAGAGACGGGGAGGGAGAGGGTCGGAGAGATGGGGACGGGGAGGGAGAGGGTCGGAGAGATGGGGAGGGAGAGGGTCGGAGAGACGGGAGGGATAGGGTCGGAGAGACGGGGAGGGATAGGGTCGGAGAGACGGGGAGGGAGAGGGTCGGAGAGATGGGGACGGGGAGGGATAGGGTCGGAGAGATGGGGACGGGAGGGATAGGGTCGGAGAGATGGGGACGGGGAGGGAGAGGGTCGGAGAGATGGGGACGGGGAGGGAGAGGGTCGGAGAGATGGGGACGGGGAGGGAGAGGGTCGGAGAGATGGGAATGGGGAGGGATAGGGTCGGAGAGACGGGGAGGGAGTGGGAGAGGGGCAGGGATAAGGTCAGAGAGATGTGGAGGGAGAGGGAGACGGGGAGGGAGAGGGTCGGAGAGATGGGGAGGGAGAGGGTCAGAGAGATGGGGACAGGGTGGGGGAGGGAGAGGGTCAGAGAGATGGGGACGGGGTGGGAGAGGGGGAGGGAGAGGGTCAGAGAGATGGGGACAGGGTGGGACAGAGAGACGGGGAGGTATAGGGTCGGAGAGATGGGGACGGGGTGGGAGAGAGAGACGGGGAGGTATAGGGTCGGGGAGATGTGGACGGGGAGGGAGAGGGTCGGGGGGACGGGGAGGGAGAGGGGCAGGGATAAGGTCAGAGAGATGGGGAGGGAGAGGGAGACGGGGAGGGAGAGGGTTGGAGAGATGGGACGGGGTGGGATAGAGTCAGAGAGATGGGGAGGGATAGGGTCGGAGAGATGGGGAGGGAGAGGGTCAGCGAGATGGGGACAGGGTGGGGGAGGGAGAGGGTCAGAGAGATGGGGACGGGGTGGGAGAGGGGGAGGGAGAGGGTCAGAGAGATGGGGACAGGGTGGGACAGAGAGACGGGGAGGTATAGGGTCGGAGAGATGGGGACGGGGTGGGAGAGAGAGACGGGGAGGTATAGGGTCGGAGAGATGGGGAGGGGGAGGGAGAGGATCGGAGAGATGGGGACGGGGTGGGAGAGGGAGACGGGGAGGTATAGGGTCGGAGATATGGGGACGGGGTGGGAGAGAGAGACGGGGAGGTATAGGGTCGGAGAGATGGGGACGGGGTGGGAGAGAGAGACGGGGAGGTATAGGGTCGGAGAGATGGGGACGGGGTCGGAGAGATGGGGACGGGGAGGGCGAGGATCGGAGAGATGGGGACGGGGTGGGAGAGAGAGACGGGGAGGTATAGGGTCGGAGAGATGGGGAGGGGGAGGGAGAGGATCGGAGAGATGGGGACGGGGTCGGAGAGATGGGGACGGGGAGGGAGAGGATCGGAGAGATGGGGACGGGGTGGAGAGAGAGAGACGGGGAGGTATAGGGTCAGAGAGACGGGCAGGGATAGGGTCAGAGAGGCAGGGATAGGGTCAGAGAGACTGGGAGGGAGAGGGTCGGAGAGACGGGCAGGGATAGGGTCAGAGAGACGGGGAGGGAGAGGGTCGGAGAGATGGGGATGGGCAGGGATAGGGTCGGAGAGACGGGGAGGGAGAGGGTCGGAGAGATGGGGGACGGGGAGGGAGAGGGTCGGAGAGATGGGGAGGGAGAGTGTCGGAGAGATGGGGAGGGAGAGGGTCGGAGAGCGAGAGACAGGGAGGGATAGGGTCAGAGAGACGGGGAGGGATAGGGTCGGAGAGACGGGGAGGGAGAGGGTCGGAGAGATGGGGACGGGAGGGATAGGGTCGGAGAGATGGGGACGGGGAGGGATAGGGTCGGGGAGAGATGGGGACGGGGAGGGATAGGGTCGGAGAGATGGGGACGGGGAGGGATAGGGTCGGAGAGACGGGGAGGGAGAGGGTCGGAGAGACGGGGAGGGATAGGGTCGGAGAGACGGGGAGGGATAGGGTCGGAGAGACGGGGAGGGAGGGTCGGAGAGATGGGGACAGGGTGGGAGAGAGAGACGGGGAGGTATAGGGTCGGAGAGATGGGGACGGGGTGGGAGAGAGAGACGGGGAGGGAGAGGGTCGGAGAGGGAGACGGGGAGGTATAGGGTCGGAGAGATGGGGACGGGGTGGGAGAGGGAGACGGGGAGGTATAGGGTCAGAGAGATGGGGACGGGGGTGGGAGAGGGAGACGGGGAGGTATAGGGTCGGAGAGATGGGGACGGGGTGGGAGAGAGAGACGGGGAGGTATAGGGTCGGAGAGGGAGACGGGCAGGGATAGGGTCGGGGAGATGGGGACGGGGAGGGAGAGGGTTGGGGGGACGGGGAGGGAGAGGGAGAGGGGCAGGGATAAGGTCAGAGAGATGGGGAGGGAGAGGGAGACGGGGAGGGAGAGGGTCGGAGAGATGGGGAGGGAGAGGGTCAGAGAGATGGGGACAGGGTGGGGGAGGGAGAGGGTCAGAGAGATGGGGACGGGGTGGGAGAGGGGGAGGGAGCGGGTCAGAGAGATGGGGACAGGGTGGGACAGAGAGACGGGGAGGTATAGGGTCGGAGAGATGGGGACGGGGTGGGAGAGAGAGACGGGGAGGTATAGGGTCGGGGAGATGTGGACGGGGAGGGAGAGGGTCGGGGGGACGGGGAGGGAGAGGGGCAGGGATAAGGTCAGAGAGATGGGGAGGGAGAGGGAGACGGGGAGGGAGAGGGTTGGAGAGATGGGACGGGGTGGGATAGAGTCAGAGAGATGGGGAGGGATAGGGTCGGAGAGATGGGGACGGGGAGGGAGAGGATCGGAGAGATGGGGACGGGGTGGGAGAGAGAGACGGGGAGGTATAGGGTCGGAGAGATGGGGAGGGGAGGGAGAGGATCGGAGAGATGGGGACGGGGTGGGAGAGGGAGACGGGGAGGTATAGGGTCGGAGATATGTGGACGGGGTGGGAGAGAGAGACGGGGAGGTATAGGGTCGGAGAGATGGGGACGGGGTCGGAGAGATGGGGACGGGGAGGGAGAGGATCGGAGAGATGGGGACGGGGTGGGAGAGAGAGACGGGGAGGTATAGGGTCGGAGAGACTGGGGAGGGGGAGGGAGAGGATCGGAGAGATGGGGACGGGGTCGGAGAGATGGGGACGGGGAGGGAGAGGATCGGAGAGATGGGGACGGGGTGGGAGAGAGAGACGGGGAGGTATAGGGTCAGAGAGACGGGGCAGCGATAGGGTCAGAGAGACGGGGAGGGAGAGTGTCGGAGAGACGGGCAGGGATAGGGTCAGAGAGACTGGGAGGGAGAGGGTCGGAGAGACGGGCAGGGATAGGGTCAGAGAGACGGGGAGGGAGAGGGTCGGAGAGATGGGGATGGGCAGGGATAGGGTCGGAGAGACGGGGAGGGAGAGGGTCGGAGAGATGGGGACGGGGGGGAGGGGGAGGAGAGGGTCGGAGAGATGGGGAGGGAGAGGGTCGGAGAGATGGGAGGGAGAGGGTCGGAGAGACGGGGAGGGATAGGGTCGGAGAGACGGGGAGGGATAGGGTCGGAGAGACGGGGAGGGAGAGGGTCGGAGAGATGGGGACGGGGAGGGATAGGGTCGGAGAGATGGGGACGGGGAGGGATAGGGTCGGAGAGATGGGGACGGGGAGGGAGAGGGTCGGAGAGATGGGGACGGGGAGGGAGAGGGTCGGAGAGATGGGGACGGGGAGGGAGAGGGTCGGAGAGATGGGAATGGGGAGGGATAGGGTCGGAGAGACGGGGAGGGAGTGGGAGAGGGGCAGGGATAAGGTCAGAGAGATGTGGAGGGAGAGGGAGACGGGGAGGGAGAGGGTCGGAGAGATGGGGAGGGAGAGGGTCAGAGAGATGGGGACAGGGTGGGGGAGGGAGAGGGTCAGAGAGATGGGGACGGGGTGGGAGAGGGGGAGGGAGAGGGTCAGAGAGATGGGGACAGGGTGGGGACAGAGAGACGGGGAGGTATAGGGTCGGAGAGATGGGGACGGGGTGGGAGAGAGAGACGGGGAGGTATAGGGACGGGGAGATGTGGACGGGGAGGGAGAGGGTCGGGGGGACGGGGAGGGAGAGGGGCAGGGATAAGGTCAGAGAGATGGGGAGGGAGACGGGGAGGGAGAGGGTTGGAGAGATGGGACGGGGTGGGATAGAGTCAGAGAGATGGGGAGGGATAGGGTCGGAGAGATGGGGAGGGAGAGGGTCAGAGAGATGGGGACAGGGTGGGGGAGGGAGAGGGTCAGAGAGATGGGGGACGGGGTGGGAGAGGGGGAGGGAGAGGGTCAGAGAGATGGGGACAGGGTGGGACAGAGAGACGGGGAGGTATAGGGTCGGAGAGATGGGGACGGGGTGGGAGAGAGAGACGGGGAGGTATAGGGTCGGGGAGATGTGGACGGGGAGGGAGAGGGTCGGGGGGACGGGGAGGGAGAGGGGCAGGGATAAGGTCAGAGAGATGGGGAGGGAGAGGGAGACGGGGAGGGAGAGGGTTGGAGAGATGGGACGGGGTGGGATAGAGTCAGAGAGATGGGAGGGATAGGGTCGGAGAGATGGGGACGGGGAGGGAGAGGATCGGAGAGATGGGGACGGGGTGGAGAGAGAGACGGGGAGGTACAGGGTCGGATAGATGGGGAGGGGGAGGGAGAGGATCGGAGAGATGGGGACGGGGTGGGAGAGGGAGACGGGGAGGTATAGGGTCGGAGATATGGGGACGGGGTGGGAGAGAGAGACGGGGAGGTATAGGGTCGGAGAGATGGGGCGGGGTGGGAGAGAGAGACGGGAGGTATAGGGGTCGGAGAGATGGGGACGGGGTC
>NW_026780356.1:0-40000 GCF_030144855.1 Hypanus sabinus | reverse complement strand
AGGATCCCAGTGTTCAGACGAGGCAGACAGGAGGATCCCAGTGTTCAGACGAGGCAGACAGGAGGATCCCAATGTTCAGATGTGGCAGACAGGAGGATCCCAGAGTTCGTGGGAGACAGCAGGATCCCAGAGTTCGTGGCAGACAGGAGGATCCCAGAGTTCGTGGCAGACAGGAGGATCCCAGAGTTCGTGGGAGACAGGGGAATCCCAGAGTTCGTGGGAGACAGGATCCCAGAGTTCAGGCCAGACAGGAGGATCCCAGTGTTCAGACGAGGCAGACAGGAGTATCCCAGTGTTCAGAGGAGGCAGACAGTAGGATCCCAATGTTCAGATGTGGCAGACAGGAGGATCCCAGAGTTCGTGGGAGACAGGAGGAGCCCCGAGTTCGTGGGAGACAGGAGGATCCCCGAGTTCGTGGGAGACAGGAGGATCCCCGAGTTCGTGGGAGTCAGGAGGATCCCCGAGTTCGTGGGAGACAGGAGTATCGCAGAGTTCGTGGGAGACAGGAGTATCGCAGAGTTCGTGGGAGACAGGAGTATCGCAGAGTTCGTGGGAGACAGGAGGATCCCAGAGTTCAGGCTAGACAGGAGGATCAAAGAGTTCAGGCTAGACAGGAGGATCCCAGAGTTCAGGCTAGACAGGTGGATCCCAGTGTTCAGACGAGGCAGACCGGAGGATCCCAGTGTTCTGACGAGGCAGACAGGAGGATCCCAGTGTCCAGACGAGGCAGACAGGAGGATCCCACAGTTCAGACGTGGGAGACAGGAGGTTCCCAGTGTTCAGACGAGGCAGTCAGGAGGATCCCAGTGTTCAGACGAGGCAGACAGGAGGATCCCAGTGTTCAGACGAGACAGACAGGAGGATCCCAGTGTTCAGACGTGGGAGACAGGAGGATCCCAGTGTTCAGACGTGGGAGACAGGAGGATCTCAGTGTTCAGATGTGGCAGGCAGGTGGATCCCAGAGTTCAGACGTGGGTGACAGGAGGATCCCAGAGTTCGTGGGAGACCGGAGGATCCCAGAGTTCGTTGGAGACCGGAGGATCCCAGAGTTCTTGGGAGACAGGAGGATCCCAGAGTTCAAGCCAGACTGGAGGAACCCAGTGTTCAGACGAGGCAGACAGGAGGATCCCAGTGTTCAGACGAGGCAGAAAGGAGGATCCCAGTGTTCAGACGAGGCAGACAGGAGGATCACAGTGTTCAGACGTGGCAGACAGGAGGATCCCAGAGTTCGTGGGAGACAGGAGAATCCCAGAGTTCGTGGGAGACAGGTGGATCACGGAGTTCGTGGGAGACAGGTGGATCCCAGAGTTCGTTGGAGACAGGAGGATCCCAGAGTTCGTGGGAGACAGGAATATCCCAGAGTTCGTGGGAGACAGGAGGATCCCAGAGTTCGTGGGAGACAGGAGGATCCCCGAGTTTGTGGGAGACAGGAGGATCCCCGAGTTTGTGGGAGACAGGAGGATCCCAGAGTTCGTGGGAGACAGGAGTATCCCAGAGTTCGTGGGATACAGGAGGATCCCAGAGTTCGTGGGAGACAGGAGGATCCCAGTGTTCAGACGAGGCAGACAGTAGGAGCCCAGTGTTCAGACGTGGCAGACAGGAGGATCCCAGAGATCGTGGGAGACAGGCGGATCCCAAGTTCGTGGGAGACAGGAGGATCCCCGAGTTCGTGGGATACAGGAGGATCCCAGAGTTCTAGGGAGACAGGAGGATCCCAGAGTTCGTGGGAGACAGGAGGATCCCAGAGTTCAGGCCAGACAGGAGGATCCCAGTGTTCAGACGAGGCAGACAGGAGTATCCCAGTGTTCAGACGAGGCAGACAGGAGGATCCCAATGTTCAGATGTGGCAGACAGGAGGATCCCAGAGTTCGTGGGAGACAGGAGGATCCCAGAGTTCGTGGGAGACAGGAGGATCCCAGAGTTCAGGCCAGACAGGAGGAACCCAGTGTTCAGACGAGGCAGACAGGAGGATCCCAGTGTTCAGACGAGGCAGACAGGAGGATCCCAGTGTTCAGACGTGGCAGACAGGAGGATCCCAGTGTTCAGACGTGGCAGACAGGAGGATCCCAGAGTTCGTGGGAGACAGGAGAATCCCAGAGTTCGTGGGAGACAGGAGGATCCCAGAGTTCAGGCCAGACAGGAGGATCCCAGTGTTCAGACGAGGCAGACAGGAGTATCCCAGTGTTCAGAAAGGGCAGACAGGAGGATCCCAATGTTCAGATGTGGCAGACAGGAGGATCCCAGAGTTCGTGGGAGACAGGAGGATCCCAGAGTTCGTGTGAGGCAGGAGGATCCCAGAGTTCAGGCCAGACAGGAGGATCCCAGTGTTCAGACGAGGCAGACAGGAGTATCCCAGTGTTCAGACGAGGCAGACAGGAGGATCCCAATGTTCAGATGTGGCAGACAGGAGGATCCCAGAGTTCGTGGGAGACAGGAGGATCCCAGGGTTCGTGGGAGACAGGAGGATCCCAGAGTTCAGGCCAGACGGGAGGAACCCAGTGTTCAGACGAGGCAGACAGGAGTATCCCAGTGTTCAGACGAGGCAGACAGGAGGATCCCAGTGTTCAGACGAGGCAGACAGGAGGATCCCAGTGTTCAGACGTGGCAGACAGGAGGATCCCAGAGTTCGTGGGAGACAGGAGAATCCCAGAGTTCGTGGGAGACAGGAGGATCCCAGAGTTCAGGCCTGACAGGAGGATCCCAGTGTTCAGACAAGGCAGACAGGAGGATCCCAATGTTCAGATGTGGCAGACAGGAGGATCCCAGAGTTCGTGGGAGACAGGAGGATCCCAGAGTTCAGGCCAGACAGGAGGATCCCAGTGTTCAGACGAGGCAGACAGGAGTATCCCAGTGTTCAGACGAGGCAGACAGGAGGATCCCAATGTTCAGATGTGGCAGACAGGAGGATCCCAGAGTTCGTGGGAGACAGGAGGATCCCAGAGTTCGTGGGAGACAGGAGGATCCCAGAGTTCAGGCCAGACAGGAGGAACCCAGTGTTCAGACGAGGCAGACAGGAGGATCCCAGTGTTCAGACGAGGCAGACAGGAGGATCCCAGTGTTCAGACGAGGCAGACAGGAGGATCCCAATGTTCAGATGTGGCAGACAGGAGGATCCCAGAGTTCGTGGGAGACAGGAGGATCCCAGAGTTCGTGGGAGACAGGAGGATCCCAGAGTTCAGGCCAGACAGGAGGAACCCAGTGTTCAGACGAGGCAGACAGGAGCATCCCAGTGTTCAGACGAGGCAGACAGGAGGATCCCAGTGTTCAGACGAGGCAGACAGGAGGATCCCAATGTTCAGATGTGGCAGACAGGAGGATCCCAGAGTTCGTGGGAGACAGGAGGATCCCAGAGTTCGCGGGAGACAGGAGGATCCCAGAGTTCAGGCCAGACAGGAGGAACCCAGTGTTCAGACGAGGCAGACAGGAGGATCCCAGTGTTCAGACGAGGCAGACAGGATGATCCCAGTGTTCAGACGAGGCAGACAGGAGGATCCCAGTGTTCAGACGTGGCAGACAGGAGGATCCCAGAGTTCGTGGGAGACAGGAGAATCCCAGAGTTCGTGGGAGACAGGAGGATCCCAGAATTCAGGCCAGACAGGAGGATCCCAGTGTTCAGACGAGACAGACAGGAGTATCCCAGTGTTCAGACGAGGCAGACAGGAGGATCCCAATGTTCAGATGTGGCAGACAGGAGGATCCCAGAGTTCGTGGGAGACAGGAGGATCCCAGAGTTCGTGGCAGACAGGAGGATCCCAGAGTTCGTGGCAGACAGGAGAATCCCAGAGTTCGTGGGAGACAGGAGGATCCCAGAGTTCAGGCCAGACAGGAGGATCCCAGTGTTCAGACGAGGCAGACAGGAGGATCCCAGAGTTCGTGGGAGACAGGAGGATCCCAGAGTTCGTGGGAGACAGGAGTATCCCAGAGTTCGTGGGATACAGGAGGATCCCAGAGTTCGTGGGAGACAGGAGGATCCCAGTGTTCAGACGAGGCAGACAGTAGGATCCCAGTGTTCAGACGTGGCAGACAGGAGGATCCCAGAGAGCGTGGGAGACAGGCGAATCCCAAGTTCGTTGGAGACAGGAGGATCCCCGTGTTCGTGGGAGACAGGAGGATCCCCGTGTTCGTGGGAGACAGGAGGATCCCAGAATTCTAGGGAGACAGGAGGATCCCAGAGATCGTGGGAGACAGGAGGATCCCAGAGTTCAGGCCAGACAGGAGGATCCCAGTGTTCAGACGAGGCAGACAGGAGTATCCCAGTGTTCAGACGAGGCAGACAGGAGGATCCCAATGTTCAGATGTGGCAGACAGGAGGATCCCAGAGTTCGTGGGAGACAGGAGGATCCCAGAGTTCGTGGGAGACAGGAGGATCCCAGAGTTCAGGCCAGACAGGAGGATCCCAGTGTTCAGACGAGGCAGACAGGAGTATCCCAGTGTTCAGACGAGGCAGACAGGAGGATCCCAATGTTCAGATGTGGCAGACAGGAGGATCCCAGAGTTCGTGGGAGACAGGAGGATCCCAGAGTTCGTGGGAGACAGGAGGATCCCAGAGATCAGGCCAGACGGGAGGAACCCAGTGTTCAGACGAGGCAGACAGGAGGATCCCAGTGTTCAGACGAGGCAGACAGGAGGATCCCAGTGTTCAGACGAGGCAGACAGGAGTATCCCAGTGTTCAGACGAGGCAGACAGGAGGATCCCAGTGTCCAGACGTGGCAGACAGGAGGATCCCAGAGTTCGTGGGAGACAGGAGAATCCCAGAGTTCTTGGGAGACAGGAGGATCCCAGAGTTCAGGCCAGACAGGAGGATCCCAGTGTTCAGACGAGGCAGACAGGATGATCCCAATGTTCAGAAGTGGCAGACAGGAGGATCCCAGAGTTCGTGGGAGACAGGAGGATCCCAGAGTTCAGGCCAGACAGGAGGATCCCAGTGTTCAAACGAGGCAGACAGGAGTATCCCAGTGTTCAGACGAGGCAGACAGTAGGATCCCAGTGTTCAGACGTGGCAGACAGGAGGATCCCAGAGTTCGTGGGAGACAGGAGAATCCCAGAGTTCGTGGGAGACAGGAGGATCCCAGTGTTCAGACGAGGCAGACAGGAGGATCCCAGTGTTCAGACGAGGCAGACAGGAGTATCCCAGTGTTCAGACAGGGCAGACAGGAGGATCCCAATGTTCAGATGTGGCAGACAGGAGGATCCCAGAGTTCGTGGGATACAGGAGGATCCCAGAGTTCGTGGCAGACAGGAGGATCCCAGAGTTCGTGGGAGACAGGAGGATCCCCGTGTTCGTGGGAGACAGGAGGATCCCAGAATTCTAGGGAGACAGGAGGATCCCAGAGATCGTGGGAGACAGGAGGATCCCAGAGTTCAGGCCAGACAGGAGGATCCCAGTGTTCAGACGAGGCAGACAGGAGTATCCCAGTGTTCAGACGAGGCAGACAGGAGGATCCCAATGTTCAGATGTGGCAGACAGGAGGATCCCAGAGTTCGTGGGAGACAGGAGGATCCCAGAGTTCGTGGGAGACAGGAGGATCCCAGAGTTCAGGCCAGACAGGAGGATCCCAGTGTTCAGACGAGGCAGACAGGAGTATCCCAGTGTTCAGACGAGGCAGACAGGAGGATCCCAATGTTCAGATGTGGCAGACAGGAGGATCCCAGAGTTAGTGGGAGACAGGAGGATCCCAGAGTTCGTGGGAGACAGGAGGATCCCAGAGATCAGGCCAGACGGGAGGAACCCAGTGTTCAGACGAGGCAGACAGGAGGATCCCAGTGTTCAGACGAGGCAGACAGGAGGATCCCAGTGTTCAGACGAGGCAGACAGGAGGATCCCAGTGTTCCGACGAGGCAGACAGGAGGATCCCAGTGTTCAGACGTGGCAGACAGGAGGATCCCAGAGTTCGTGGGTGACAGGAGAATCCCAGAGTTCTTGGGAGACAGGAGGATCCCAGAGTTCAGGCCAGACAGGAGGATCCCAGTGTTCAGACGAGGCAGACAGGATGATCCCAATGTTCAGATGTGGCAGACAGGAGGATCCCAGAGTTCGTGGGAGACAGGAGGATCCCAGAGTTCAGGCCAGACAGGAGGATCCCAGTGTTCAGACGAGGCAGACAGGAGTATCCCAGTGTTCAGACGAGGCAGACAGTAGGATCCCAGTGTTCAGACGTGGCAGACAGGAGGATCCCAGAGTTCGTGGGAGACAGGAGAATCCCAGAGTTCGTGGGAGACAGGAGGATCCCAGTGTTCAGACGAGGCAGACAGGAGGATCCCAGTGTTCAGACGAGGCAGACAGGAGTATCCCAGTGTTCAGACAGGGCAGACAGGAGGATCCCAATGTTCAGATGTGGCAGACAGGAGGATCCCAGAGTTCGTGGGATACAGGAGGATCCCAGAGTTCGTGGCAGACAGGAGGATCCCAGAGTTCGTGGGAGACAGGAGAATCCCAGAGTTCGTGTGAGACAGGAGGATCCCAGAGTTCAGGCCAGACAGGAGGATCCCAGTGTTCAGACGAGGCAGACAGGAGTATTCCAGTGTTCAGACGAGGCAGACAGGAGGATCCCAATGTTCAGATGTGGCAGACAGGAGAATCCCAGAGTTCGTGGGAGACAGGAGGATCCCAGAGTTCGTGGCAGACAGGAGGATCCCAGAGTTCGTGGGAGACAGGAGAATCCCAGAGTTCGTGTGAGACAGGAGGATCCCAGAGTTCAGGCCAGACAGGAGGATCCCAGTGTTCAGAAGAGGCAGACAGGAGTATCCCAGTGTTCAGACGAGGCAGACAGGAGGATCCCAATGTTCAGATGTGGCAGACAGGAGGATCCCAGAGTTCGTGGGAGACAGGAGGATCCCAGAGTTCGTGGGAGACAGGAGGATCCCAGAGTTCGTGGGAGACAGGAGGATCCCAGAGTTCAGGCCAGACGGGAGGAACCCAGTGTTCAGACGAGGCAGACAGGAGGATGCCAGTGTTCAGACGAGGCAGACAGGAGGATCCCAGTGTTCAGACGAGGCAGACAGGAGGATCCCAGTGTTCAGACGAGGCAGACAGGAGGATCCCAGTGTTCAGACGAGGCAGACAGGAGGATCCCAGTGTTCAGCCGTGGCAGACAGGAGGATCCCAGAGTTCGTGGGAGACAGGAGAATCCCAGAGTTCAGGCCAGACAGGAGGATCCCAGTGTTCAGACGAGGCAGACAGGAGTATCCAAGTGTTCAGACGAGGCAGACAGGAGGATCCCAATGTTCAGATGTGGCAGTCAGGAGGATACCAGAGTTCGTGGGAGACAACAGGATCCCAGAGTTCGTGGCAGACAGGAGGATCCCAGAGTTCGTGGGAGACAGGAGGAGCCCCGAGTTCGTGGGAGACAGGAGGATCCCCGAGTTCGTGGGAGACAGGAGGATCCCCGAGTTCGTGGGAGTCAGGAGGATCCCCGAGTTCGTGGGAGACAGGAGTATCGCAGAGTTCGTGGGAGACAGGAGTATCGCAGAGTTCGTGGGAGACAGGAGGATCCCAGAGTTCAGGCTAGACAGGAGGATCAAAGAGTTCAGGCTAGACAGGAGGATCCCAGAGTTCAGGCTAGACAGGTGGATCCCAGTGTTCAGACGAGGCAGACCGGAGGATCCCAGTGTTCTGACGAGGCAGACAGGAGGATCCCAGTGTTCAGACGTGGGAGACAGGACGATCTCAGTGTTCAGACGAGGCAGACAGGAGGATCCCAGTGTCCAGACGAGGCAGACAGGAGGATCCCAGTGTTCAGACGTGGGAGACAGGACGATCTCAGTGTTCAGACGAGGCAGTCAGGAGGATCCCAGTGTTCAGACGAGGCAGACAGGAGGATCCCAGTGTTCAGACGAGACAGACAGGAGGATCCCAGTGTTCAGACGTGGGAGACAGGAGGATCCCAGTGTTCAGACGTGGGAGACAGGAGGATCCCAGTGTTCAGACGAGGCAGACAGTAGGATCCCAGTGTTCAGACGTGGCAGACAGGAGGATCCCAGAGATCGTGGGAGACAGGCGGATCCCAAGTTCGTGGGAGACTGGAGGATCCCCGAGTTCGTGGGAGACAGGAGGATCCCAGAGTTCGTTGGAGACAGGAGGATCCCAGAGTTCAGGCCAGGCAGGAGGATCCCAGTGTTCAGACGAGGCAGACAGGAGGATCCCAATGTTCAGATGTGGCAGACAGGTGGATCCCAGAGTTCGTGGGAGACAGGTGGATCCCAGAGTTCGAGGGAGACAGGAGGATCCCAGAGTTCGTGGGAGACAGGAGGATCCCAGAGTTCAGGCCAGACAGGAGGATCCCAGAGTTCGTGGGAGACAGGAGGATCCCAGAGTTCAAGCCAGACTGGAGGAACCCAGTGTTCAGACGAGGCAGACAGGAGGATCCCAGTGTTCAGACGAGGCAGACAGGAGGATCCCAGTGTTCAGACGAGGCAGACAGGAGGATCACAGTGTTCAGACGTGGCAGACAGGAGAAATCCCAGAGTTCGTGGGAGACAGGAGAATCCCAGAGTTCGTGGGAGACAGGTGGATCCCGGAGTTCGTGGGAGACAGGTGGATCCCAGAGTTCGTTGGAGACAGGAGGATCCCAGAGTTCGTGGGAGACAGGAATATCCCAGAGTTCGTGGGAGACAGGAGTATCCCAGAGTTCGTGGGAGACAGGAGGATCCCCGAGTTTGTGGGAGACAGGAGGATCCCCGAGTTTGTGGGAGACAGGAGGATCCCAGAGTTCGTGGGAGACAGGAGTATCCCAGAGTTCGTGGGATACAGGAGGATCCCAGAGTTCGTGGGAGACAGGAGGATCCCAGTGTTCAGACGAGGCAGACAGTAGGATCCCAGTGTTCAGACGTGGCAGACAGGAGGATCCCAGAGATCGTGGGAGACAGGCGGATCCCAAGTTCGTGGGAGACTGGAGGATCCCAGAGTTCGTGGGAGACAGGAGGATCCCAGAGTTCTAGGGAGACAGGAGGATCCCAGAGTTCCTGGGAGACAGGAGGATCCCAGAGTTCAGGCCAGACAGGAGTATCCCAGTGTTCAGACGAGGCAGACAGGAGGATCCCAATGTTCAGATGTGGCAGACAGGAGGATCCCAGAGTTCGTGGGAGACAGGAGGATCCCAGAGTTCGTGGGAGACAGGAGGATCCCAGAGTTCAGGCCAGACAGGAGGAACCCAGTGTTCAGACGAGGCAGACAGGAGGATCCCAGTGTTCAGACGAGGCAGAAAGGAGGATCCCAGTGTTCAGACGAGGCAGACAGGAGGATCCCAGTGTTCAGACGTGGCAGACAGGAGGATCCCAGAGTTCGTGGGAGACAGGAGAATCCCAGAGTTCGTGGGAGACAGGAGGATCCCAGAGTTCAGGCCAGACAGGAGGATCCCAGTGTTCAGACGAGGCAGACAGGAGTATCCCAGTGTTCAGACAGGGCAGACAGGAGAATCCCAATGTTCAGATGTGGCAGACAGGAGGATCCCAGAGTTCGTGGGAGACAGGAGGATCCCAGAGTTCGTGGCAGACAGGAGGATCCCAGAGTTCGTGGGAGACAGGAGGATCCCAGAGTTCGTGGGAGACAGCAGGATCCCAGAGTTCAGGCCAGACGGGAGGATCCCAGTGTTCAGACGAGGCAGACAGGAGGATCCCAGTGTTCAGACGAGGCAGACAGGAGGATCCCAATGTTCAGACGAGGCAGACAGGAGGATCCCAGTGTTCAGACGTGGCAGACAGGAGGATCCCAGAGTTCGTGGGAGACAGGAGAATCCCAGAGTTCGTGGGAGACAAGAGGATCCCAGAGTTCAGGCCAGACAGGAGGATCCCAGAGTTCGTGGGAGACAGGAGAATCCCAGAGTTCGTGGGAGACAGGAGGATCCCAGAGTTCAGGCCAGACAGGAGGATCCCAGTGTTCAGACGAGGCAGACAGG
Organism: Hypanus sabinus; assembly: GCF_030144855.1. Classification (NCBI taxonomy): domain Eukaryota; kingdom Metazoa; phylum Chordata; class Chondrichthyes; order Myliobatiformes; family Dasyatidae; genus Hypanus; species Hypanus sabinus. The sequence goes on along the minus strand of NW_026780356.1, from coordinate 30,106 downwards.
AGGATCCCAATGTTCAGATGTGGCAGACAGGAGGATCCCAGAGTTCGTGGGAGACAGGAGGATCCCAGAGTTCAGGCCAGACAGGAGGATCCCAGTGTTCAGACGAGGCAGACAGGAGTATCCCAGTGTTCAGACGAGGCAGACAGGAGGATCCCAGAGCTCGTGGGAGACAGGAGGATCCCAGAGTTCATGGGAGACAGGAGGATCCCAGAGTTCGTGGGAGACAGGAGGATCCCAGAGTTCGTGGGAGACAGGAGGATCCCAGAGTTCAGGCCAGACAGGAGGATCCCAGAGTTCGTGGGAAACAGGAGGATCCCAGAGTTCAAGCCAGACTGGAGGAACCCAGTGTTCAGACGAGGCAGACAGGAGGATCCCAGTGTTCAGACGAGGCAGACAGGAGGATCCCAGTGTTCAGACGTGGCAGACAGGAGGATCCCAGAGTTCGTGGGAGACAGGAGAATCCCAGAGTTCGTGGGAGACAGGAGGATCCCAGAGTTCAGGCCAGACAGGAGGATCCCAGTTTTCAGACGAGGCAGACAGGAGTATCCCAGTGTTCAGACGAGGCAGACAGGAGGATCCCAGAGTTCGTGGGAGACAGGAGGATCCCAGAGTTCGTGGGAGACAGGAGGATCCCAGAGTTCAAGCAAGACTGGAGGAACCCAGTGTTCAGACGAGGCAGACAGGAGGATCCCAGTGTTCAGACGAGGCAGACAGGAGGATCACAGTGTTCAGACGTGGCAGACAGGAGGATCCCAGAGTTCGTGGGAGGCAGGAGAATCCCAGAGTTCGTGGGAGACAGGTGGATCCCGGAGTTCGTGGGAGACAGGTGGATCCCAGAGTTCGTTGGAGACAGGAGGATCCCAGAGTTCGTGGGAGACAGGAATATCCCAGAGTTCGTGGGAGACAGGAGTATCCCAGAGTTCTTGGGAGACAGGAGGATCCCCGAGTTCGTGGGAGACAGGAGGATCCCCGAGTTTGTGGGAGACAGGAGGATCCCAGAGTTCGTGGCAGACAGGGGTATCCCAGAGTTCGTGGGATACAGGAGGATCCCAGAGTTCGTGGGAGACAGGAGGATCCCAGTGTTCAGACGAGGCAGACAGTAGGATCCCAGTGTTCAGACGTGGCAGACAGGAGGATCCTAGAGATCGTGGGAGACAGGCGGATCCCAAGTTCGTGGGAGACAGGAGGATCCCCGAGTTCGTGGGAGACAGGAGGATCCCCGAGTTCGTGGGAGACAGGAGGATCCCAGAGTTCTAGGGAGACAGGAGGATCCCAGAGTTCGTGGGAGACAGGAGGATCACAGAGTTCAGGCCAGACAGGAGTATCCCAGTGTTCCGAAGAGGCAGACAGGAGTATCCCAGTGTTCAGACGAGGCAGGCAGGATGATCCCAATGTTCAGATGTGGCAGACAGGAGGATCCCAGAGTTCGTGGGAGACAGGAGGATCCCAGAGTTCGTGGGAGACAGGAGGATCCCAGAGTTCGTGGGAGACAGGAGGATCCCAGAGTTCAGGCCAGACAGGAGGAACCCAGTGTTCAGACGAGGCAGACAGGAGGATCCCAGTGTTCAGACGAGGCAGACAGGAGGATCCCAGTGTTCAGACGAGGCAGACAGGAGGATCCCAGTGTTCAGACGTGGCAGACAGGAGGATCCCAGAGTTCGTGGGAGACAGGAGATTCCCAGAGTTCGTGGGAGACAGGAGGATCCCAGAGTACAGGCCAGACAGGAGGATCCCAGTGTTCAGACGAGGCAGACAGGAGTATCCCAGTGTTCAGACAGGGCAGACAGGAGGATCCCAATGTTCAGATGTGGCAGACAGGAGGATCCCAGAGTTCGTGGGAGACAGGAGGATTCCAGAGTTCGTGGCAGACAGGAGGATCCCAGAGTTCGTGGGAGACAGGAGAATCCCAGAGTTCGTGTGAGACAGGAGGATCCCAGAGTTCAGGCCAGACAGGTGGATACCAGTGTTCAGACGAGGCAGACAGGAGGATCCCAGTATTCAGACGAGGCAGACAGGAGGATCCCAGTGTTCAGAGGAGGCAGACAGGAGGATCCCAGTGTTCAGACGTGGCAGACAGGAGGATCCCAGAGTTCGTGGGAGACAGGAGAATCCCAGAGTTCGTGGGAGACAGGAGGATCCCAGAGTTCAGGCCAGACAGGAGGATCACAGTGTTCAGACGAGGCAGACAGGAGTATCCCAGTGTTCAGACAGGGCAGACAGGAGGATCCCAATGTTCAGATGTGGCAGACAGGAGGATCCCAGAGTTCGTGGGAGACAGGAGGATCCCAGAGTTCGTGGCAGACAGGAGGATCCCAGAGTTCGTGGGAGACAGGAGGATCCCAGAGTTCGTGGGAGACAGGAGGATCCCAGAGTTCAGGCCAGACGGGAGGATCCCAGTGTTCAGACGAGGCAGACAGGAGGATCCCAGTGTTCAGACGTGGCAGACAGGAGGATCCCAGAGTTCGTGGCAGACAGGAGAATCCCAGATTTCTTGGGAGACAGGAGGATCCCAGAGTTCAGGCCAGACAGGAGGATCCCAGTGTTCAGACGAGGCAGACAGGAGGATCCCAATGTTCAGATGTGGCAGCCAGGAGGATCCCAGAGTTCGTGGGAGACAGGAGGATCCCAGAGTTCAGGCCAGACAGGAGGATCCCAGTGTTCAGACGACGCAGACAGGAGTATCCCAGTGTTCAGACGAGGCAGACAGGAGGATCCCAGAGTTCGTGGGAGACAGGAGGATCCCAGAGTTCGTGGGAGACAGGAGGATCCCAGAGTTCGTGGGAGACAGGAGGATCCCAGAGTTCAGGCCAGACAGGAGGATCCCAGAGTTCGTGGGAGACAGGAGGATCCCAGAGTTCAAGGCAGACTGGAGGAACCCAGTGTTCAGACGAGGCAGACAGGAGGATCCCAGTGTTCAGACGAGGCAGAAAGGAGGATCCCAGTGTTCAGACGAGGCAGACAGGAGGATCACAGTGTTCAGACGTGGCAGACAGGAGGATCCCAGAGTTCGTGGGAGGCAGGAGAATCCCAGAGTTCGTGGGAGACAGGAGGATCCCAGAGTTCAGGCCAGACGGGAGGATCCCAGTGTTCAGACGAGGCAGACAGGAGGATCCCAGTGTTCAGACGAGGCAGACAGGAGGATCCCAATGTTCAGACGAGGCAGACAGGAGGATCCCAGTGTTCAGACGTGGCAGACAGGAGGATCCCAGAGTTCGTGGCAGACAGGAGAATCCCAGATTTCTTGGGAGACAGGAGGATCCCAGAGTTCAGGCCAGACAGGAGGATCCCAGTGTTCAGACGAGGCAGACAGGAGGATCCCAATGTTCAGATGTGGCAGACAGGAGGATCCCAGAGTTCGTGGAAGACTGGAGGATCCCAGAGTTCAGGCCAGACAGGAGGATCCCAGTGTTCAGACGAGGCAGACAGGAGGATCCCAGTGTTCAGACGAGGCAGAAAGGAGGATCCCAGTGTTCAGACGAGGCAGACAGGAGGATCACAGTGTTCAGACGTGGCAGACAGGAGGATCCCAGAGTTCGTGGGAGGCAGGAGAATCCCAGAGTTCGTGGGAGACAGGTGGATCCCGGAGTTCGTGGGAGACAGGTGGATCCCAGAGTTCGTTGGAGACAGGAGGATCCCAGAGTTCGTGGGAGACAGGAATATCCCAGAGTTCGTGGGAGACAGGAGTATCCCAGAGTTCGTGGGAGACAGGAGTATCCCAGAGTTCGTGGGATACAGGAGGATCCCAGAGTTCGTGGTAGACAGGAGGATCCCAGTGTTCAGACGAGGCAGACAGTAGGATCCCAGTGTTCAGACGTGGCAGACAGGAGGATCCCAGAGATCGTGGGAGACAGGCGGATCCCAAGTTCGTGGGAGACAGGAGGATCCCCGAGTTCGTGGGAGACAGGAGGATCCCAGAGTTCTAGGGAGACAGGAGGATCCCAGAGTTCGTGGGAGACAGGAGGATCACAGAGTTCAGGCCAGACAGGAGGATCCCAGTGTTCCGACGAGGCAGACAGGAGTATCCCAGTGTTCAGACGAGGCAGACAGGAGGATCCCAATGTTCAGATGTGGCAGACAGGAGGATCCCAGAGTTCGTGGGAGACAGGAGGATCCCAGAGTTCGTGGGAGACAGGAGGATCCCAGAGTTCAGGCCAGACAGGAGGAACCCAGTGTTCAGACGAGGCAGACAGGAGGATCCCAGTGTTCAGACGAGGCAGACAGGAGGATCCCAGTGTTCAGACGAGGCAGACAGGAGGATCCCAATGTTCAGATGTGGCAGACAGGAGGATCCCAGAGTTCGTGGGAGACAGGAAAATCCCAGAGTTCGTGGGAGACAGGAGGATCCCAGAGTTCAGGCCAGACAGGAGGATCCCAGTGTTCAGACGAGGCAGACAGGAGTATCCCAATGTTCAGATGTGGCAGACAGGAGGATCCCAGAGTTCGTGGGAGACAGGAGGATCCCAGAGTTCGTGGCAGACAGGAGGATCCCAGAGTTCGTGGGAGACAGGAGAATCCCAGAGTTCGTGTGAGACAGGAGGATCCCAGAGTTCAGGCCAGACAGGAGGATACCAGTGTTCAGACGAGGCAGACAGGAGGATCCCAGTGTTCAGACGAGGCAGACAGGAGGATCCCAGTGTTCAGACGAGGCAGACAGGAGGATCCCAGTGTTCAGACGTGGCAGACAGGAGGATCCCAGAGTTCGTGGGAGACAGGAGAATCCCAGAGTTCGTGGGAGACAGGAGGATCCCAGAGTTCAGGCCAGACAGGAGGATCCCAGTGTTCAGACGAGGCAGACAGGAGTATCCCAGTGTTCAGACAGGGCAGACAGGAGGATCCCAATGTTCAGATGTGGCAGACAGGAGGATCCCAGAGTTCGTGGGAGACAGGAGAATCCCAGAGTTCGTGGCAGACAGGAGGATCCCAGAGTTCGTGGGAGACAGGAGGATCCCAGAGTTCGTGGGAGACAGGAGGATCCCAGAGTTCAGGCCAGACGGGAGGATCCCAGTGTTCAGACGAGGCAGACAGGAGGATCCCAGTGTTCAGACGAGGCAGACAGGAGGATCCCAATGTTCAGACGAGGCAGACAGGAGGATCCCAGTGTTCAGACGTGGCAGACAGGAGGATCCCAGAGTTCGTGGCAGACAGGAGAATCCCAGATTTCTTGGGAGACAGGAGGATCCCAGAGTTCAGGCCAGACAGGAGGATCCCAGTGTTCAGACGAGGCAGACAGGAGGATCCCAATGTTCAGATGTGGCAGCCAGGAGGATCCCAGAGTTCGTGGGAGACAGGAGGATCCCAGAGTTCAGGCCAGACAGGAGGATCCCAGTGTTCAGACGACGCAGTCAGGAGTATCCCAGTGTTCAGACGAGGCAGACAGGAGGATCCCAGAGTTCGTGGGAGACAGGAGGATCCCAGAGTTCGTGGGAGACAGGAGGATCCCAGAGTTCGTGGGAGACAGGAGGATCCCAGAGTTCAGGCCAGACAGGAGGATCCCAGAGTTCGTGGGAGACAGGAGGATCCCAGAGTTCAAGGCAGACTGGAGGAACCCAGTGTTCAGACGAGGCAGACAGGAGGATCCCAGTGTTCAGACGAGGCAGAAAGGAGGATCACAGTGTTCAGACGAGGCAGACAGGAGGATCACAGTGTTCAGACGTGGCAGACAGGAGGATCCCAGAGTTCGTGGGAGGCAGGAGAATCCCAGAGTTCGTGGGAGACAGGAGGATCCCAGAGTTCAGGCCAGACGGGAGGATCCCAGTGTTCAGACGAGGCAGACAGGAGGATCCCAATGTTCAGACGAGGCAGACAGGAGGATCCCAGTGTTCAGACGTGGCAGACAGGAGGATCCCAGAGTTCGTGGCAGACAGGAGAATCCCAGATTTCTTGGGAGACAGGAGGATCCCAGAGTTCAGGCCAGACAGGAGGATCCCAGTGTTCAGACGAGGCAGACAGGAGGATCCCAATGTTCAGATGTGGCAGACAGGAGGATCCCAGAGTTCGTGGGAGACAGGAGGATCCCAGAGTTCAGGCCAGACAGGAGGATCCCAGTGTTCAGACGACGCAGACAGGAGTATCCCAGTGTTCAGACGAGGCAGACAGGAGGATCCCAGAGTTCGTGGGAGACAGGAGGATCCCAGAGTTCGTGGGAGACAGGAGGATCCCAGAGTTCGTGGGAGACAGGAGGATCCCAGAGTTCGTGGGAGACAGGAGGATCCCAGAGTTCAGGCCAGACAGGAGGATCCCAGAGTTCGTGGGAGACAGGAGGATCCCAGAGTTCAAGCCAGACTGGAGGAACCCAGTGTTCAGACGAGGCAGACAGGAGGATCCCAGTGTTCAGACGAGGCAGAAAGGAGGATCCCAGTGTTCAGACGAGGCAGAAAGGAGGATCCCAGTGTTCAGACGAGGCAGACAGGAGGATCACAGTGTTCAGACGTGGCAGACAGGAGGATCCCAGAGTTCAGACGAGGCAGACAGGAGGATCCCAATGTTCAGACGAGGCAGACAGGAGGATCCCAGTGTTCAGACGTGGCAGACAGGAGGATCCCAGAGTTCGTGGCAGACAGGAGAATCCCAGATTTCTTGGGAGACAGGAGGATCCCAGAGTTCAGGCCAGACAGGAGGATCCCAGTGTTCAGACGAGGCAGACAGGAGGATCCCAATGTTCAGATGTGGCAGACAGGAGGATCCCAGAGTTCGTGGGAGACAGGAGGATCCCAGAGTTCAGGCCAGACAGGAGGATCCCAGTGTTCAGACGACGCAGACAGGAGTATACCAGTGTTCAGATGAGGCAGACAGGAGGATCCCAGAGTTCGTGGGAGACAGGAGGATCCCAGTGTTCGTGGGAGACAGGAGGATCCCAGAGTTCGTGGGAGACAGGAGGATCCCAGAGTTCGTGGGAGACAGGAGGATCCCAGAGTTCAAGGCAGACTGGAGGAACCCAGTGTTCAGACGAGGCAGACAGGAGGATCCCAGTGTTCAGGCGAGGCAGAAAGGAGGATCCCAGTGTTCAGACGAGGCAGACAGGAGGATCACAGTGTTCAGACGTGGCAGACAGGAGGATCCCAGAGTTCGTGGGAGGCAGGAGAATCCCAGAGTTCGTGGGAGACAGGAGGATCCCAGAGTTCAGGCCAGACGGGAGGATCCCAGTGTTCAGACGATGCAGACAGGAGGATCCCAATGTTCAGACGAGGCAGACAGGAGGATCCCAGTGTTCAGACGTGGCAGACAGGAGGATCCCAGAGTTCGTGGCAGACAGGAGAATCCCAGATTTCTTGGGAGACAGGAGGATCCCAGAGTTCAGGCCAGACAGGAGGATCCCAGTGTTCAGACGAGGCAGACAGGAGGATCCCAATGTTCAGATGTGGCAGACAGGAGGATCCCAGAGTTCGTGGGAGACAGGAGGATCCCAGAGTTCAGGCCAGACAGGAGGATCCCAGTGTTCAGACGACGCAGACAGGAGTATCCCAGTGTTCAGACGAGGCAGACAGGAGGATCCCAGAGTTCGTGGGAGACAGGAGGATCCCAGAGTTCGTGGGAGACAGGAGGATCCCAGAGTTCGTGGGAGACAGGAGGATCCCAGAGTTCGTGGGAGACAGGAGGATCCCAGAGTTCAGGCCAGACAGGAGGATCCCAGAGTTCGTGGGAGACAGGAGGATCCCAGAGTTCAAGCCAGACTGGAGGAACCCAGTGTTCAGACGAGGCAGACAGGAGGATCCCAGTGTTCAGACGAGGCAGAAAGGAGGATCCCAGTGTTCAGACGAGGCAGACAGGAGGATCACAGTGTTCAGACGTGGCAGACAGGAGGATCCCAGAGTTCAGACGAGGCAGACAGGAGGATCCCAATGTTCAGACGAGGCAGACAGGAGGATCCCAGTGTTCAGACGTGGCAGACAGGAGGATCCCAGAGTTCGTGGCAGACAGGAGAATCCCAGATTTCTTGGGAGACAGGAGGATCCCAGAGTTCAGGCCAGACAGGAGGATCCCAGTGTTCAGACGAGGCAGACAGGAGGATCCCAATGTTCAGATGTGGCAGACAGGAGGATCCCAGAGTTCGTGGGAGACAGGAGGATCCCAGAGTTCAGGCCAGACAGGAGGATCCCAGTGTTCAGACGACGCAGACAGGAGTATCCCAGTGTTCAGACGAGGCAGACAGGAGGATCCCAGAGTTCGTGGGAGACAGGAGGATCCCAGAGTTCGTGGGAGACAGGAGGATCCCAGAGTTCGTGGGAGACAGGAGGATCCCAGAGTTCGTGGGAGACAGGAGGATCCCAGAGTTCGTGGGAGACAGGAGGATCCCAGAGTTCAGGCCAGACAGGAGGATCCCAGAGTTCGTGGGAGACAGGAGGATCCCAGAGTTCAAGCCAGACTGGAGGAACCCAGTGTTCAGACGAGGCAGACAGGAGGATCCCAGTGTTCAGACGAGGCAGAAAGGAGGATCCCAGTGTTCAGACGAGGCAGACAGGAGGATCACAGTGTTCAGACGTGGCAGACAGGAGGATCCCAGAGTTCGTGGGAGGCAGGAGAATCCCAGAGTTCGTGGGAGACAGGTGGATCCCGGAGTTCGTGGGAGACAGGTGGATCCCAGAGTTCGTTGGAGACAGGAGGATCCCAGAGTTCGTGGGAGACAGGAATATCCCAGAGTTCGTGGGAGACAGGAGTATCCCAGAGTTCGTGGGAGACAGGAGTATCCCAGAGTTCGTGGGAGACAGGAGTATCCCAGAGTTCGTGGGATACAGGAGGATCCCAGAGTTCGTGGTAGACAGGAGGATCCCAGTGTTCAGACGAGGCAGACAGTAGGATCCCAGTGTTCAGACGTGGCAGACAGGAGGATCCCAGAGATCGTGGGAGACAGGCGGATCCCAAGTTCGTGGGAGACAGGAGGATCCCCGAGTTCGTGGGAGACAGGAGGATCCCAGAGTTCTAGGGAGACAGGAGGATCCCAGAGTTCGTGGGAGACAGGAGGATCACAGAGTTCAGGCCAGACAGGAGGATCCCAGTGTTCCGACGAGGCAGACAGGAGTATCCCAGTGTTCAGACGAGGCAGACAGGAGGATCCCAATGTTCAGATGTGGCAGACAGGAGGATCCCAGAGTTCGTGGGAGACAGGAGGATCCCAGAGTTCGTGGGAGACAGGAGGATCCCAGAGTTCAGGCCAGACAGGAGGAACCCAGTGTTCAGACGAGGCAGACAGGAGGATCCCAGTGTTCAGACGAGGCAGACAGGAGGATCCCAGTGTTCAGACGAGGCAGACAGGAGGATCCCAATGTTCAGATGTGGCAGACAGAAGGATCCCAGAGTACGTGGGAGACAGGAGGATCCCAGAGTTCGCGGGAGACAGGAGGATCCCAGAGTTCAGGCCAGACAGGAGGAACCCAGTGTTCAGACGAGGCAGACAGGAGGATCCCAGTGTTCAGACGAGGCAGACAGGAGGATCCCAGTGTTCAGACGAGGCAGACAGGAGGATCCCAGTGTTCAGACGTGGCAGAAAGGAGGATCCCAGAGTTCGTGGGAGACAGGAGGATCCCAGAGTTCGTGGCAGACAGGAGGATCCCAGAGTTCGTGGGAGACAGGAGAATCCCAGAGTTCGTGGGAGACAGGAGGGTCCCAGAGTTCAGGCCAGACAGGAGGATCCCAGTGTTCAGACGAGGCAGACAAGAGTATCCCAGTGTTCAGACGAGGCAGACAGGAGGATCCCAATGTTCAGATGTGGCAGACAGGAGGATGCCAGAGTTCGTGGGAGACAGGAGGATCCCAGAGTTCAGGCCAGACAGGAGGATCCCAGTGTTCAGACGAGGCAGACAGGAGTATCCCAGTGTTCAGACGAGGCAGACAGGAGGATCCCAATGTTCAGATGTGGCAGACAGGAGGATCCCAGAGTTCGTGGGAGACAGGAGGATCCCAGAGTTCGTGGGAGACAGGAGGATCCCAGAGTTCAGGCCAGACAGGAAGAACCCAGTGTTCAGACGAGGCAGACAGGAGGATCCCAGTGTTCAGACGAGGCAGACAGGAGGATCCCAGTGTTCAGACGAGGCAGACAGGAGGATCCCAATGTTCAGATGTGGCAGACAGGAGGATCCCAGAGTTCGTGGGAGACAGGAGGATCCCAGAGTTCGCGGGAGACAGGAGGATCCCAGAGTTCAGGCCAGACAGGAGGAATCCAGTGTTCAGACGAGGCAGACAGGAGGATCCCAGTGTTCAGACGAGGCAGACAGGAGGATCCCAGTGTTGAGACGAGGCAGCCAGGAGGATCCCAGTGTTCAGACGAGGCAGACAGGATCCCAATGTTCAGATGTGGCAGACAGGAGGATCCCAGATTTCGTGGGAGACAGGGGGATCCCAGAGTTCGTGGGAGACAGGAGGATCCCAGAGTTCGTGGGAGTCAGGAGGATCCCAGAGTTCGTGGGAGACAGGAGGATCGCAGCGTTCGTGGGAGTCAGGAGGATCCCAGTGTTCAGACGAGGCAGACAGGAGGATCCCAGTGTTCAGACGTGGCAGACAGGAGGATCCCAGAGTTCGTGGGAGACAGGATAATCCCAGAGTTCGTGGGAGACAGGTGGATCCCGGAGTTCGTGGGAGACAGGTGGATCCCAGAGTTCGTTGGAGACAGGAGGATCCCAGAGTTCGTGGGAGACAGGAGGATCCCAGAGTTCGTGGGAGACAGGAGGATCCCAGAGTTCGTGGGAGACAGGAGGATCCCCGAGTTTGTGGGAGACAGGAGGATCCCAGAGTTCGTGGGAGACTGGAGTATCCCAGAGTTCGTGGGATACAGGAGGATCCCAGAGTTCGTGGGAGACAGGAGGATCCCAGTGTTCAGACGAGGCAGACAGTAGGATCCCAGTGTTCAGACGTGGCTGACAAGAGGATCCCAGAGTTCGTGGGAGACAGGGGGATCCCAAGTTCGTGGGAGACAGGAGGATCCACGAGTTCGTGGGAGACAGGAGGATCCCAGAGTTCAGGCCAGACAGGAGGATCCCAGAGTTCAGGCCAGACAGGTGGATCCCAGTGTTCAGACGAGGCAGACAGGAGTATCCCAGTGTTCAGAAGAGGCAGACAGGAGTATCCCAATGTTCATATGTGGCAGACAGGAGGTTCCCAGAGTTCGTGGGAGACAGGAGGATCCCAGAGTTCGTGGGAGACAGGAGGATCCCAGAGTTCAGGCCAGACAGGAGGAACCCAGTGTTCAGACGAGGCATACAGGAGGATCCCAGTGTTCAGACGAGGCAGACAGGAGGATCCCAGTGTTCAGACGAGACAGACAGGAGGAACCCAGTGTTCAGCCGTGGCAGACAGGAGGATCCCAGAGTTCGTGGGAGACAGGAGAATCCCAGAGTTCGTGGGAGACAGGAGGATCCCAGAGTTCAGGCCAGACAGGAGGATCCCAGTGTTCAGACGAGGCAGACAGGAGTATCCCAGTGTTCAGACGAGGCAGACAGCAGGATCCCAATGTACAGATGTGGCAGACAGGAGGATCCCAGAGTTCGTGGGAGACAGCAGGATCCCTGAGTTCGTGGCAGACAGGAGGATCCCAGAGTTCGTGGGAGACAGGAGAATCCCAGAGTTCAGGCCAGACAGCAGGATCCCAGAGTTCAGGCCAGACTGGAGGATCCCAGTGTTCAGACGAGGCAGACAGGAGTATCCCAGTGTTCAGACGAGGCAGACAGTAGGATCCCAATGTTCAGATGTGGCAGACAGGAGGATCCCAGAGTTCGTGGGAGACAGGAGGATCCCAAAGTTCAGGCCAGACAGGAGGAACTCAGTGTTCAGACGAGGCAGACAGGAGGATCCCAGTGTTCAGACGAGGCAGACAGGAGTATCCCAGTGTTCAGACGAGGCAGACAGGAGGATCCCAGTGTTCAGACGTGGCAGACAGGAGGATCCCAGAGTTCGTGGGAGACAGGAGGATCCCAGAGTTCGTGGGAGACAGGAGGATCCCAGAGTTCGTGGGAGACAGGAGGAGCCCCGAGTTCGTGGGAGACAGGAGGATCCCCGAGTTCGTGGGAGACAGGAGGATCCCCGAGTTCGTGGGAGTCAGGAGGATCCCCGAGTTCGTGGGAGACAGGAGTATCGCAGAGTTCGTGGGAGACAGGAGTATCGCAGAGTTCGTGGTAGACAGGAGGATCCCAGAGTTCAGGCTAGACAGGAGGATCAAAGAGTTCAGGCTAGACAGGAGGATCCCAGAGTTCAGGCTAGACAGGTGGATCCCAGTGTTCAGACGAGGCAGACCGGAGGATCCCAGTGTCCAGACGAGGGAGACAGGAGGTTCCCAGTGTTCAGACGAGGCAGTCAGGAGGATCCCAGTGTTCAGACTTGACAGACAGGAGGATCCCAGTGTTCAGACGTGGGAGACAGGAGGATCCCAGTGTTCAGACGTGGGAGACAGGAGGATCTCAGTGTTCAGATGTGGCAGGCAGGTGGATCCCAGAGTTCAGACGTGGGTGACAGGAGGATCCCAGAGATCGTGGGAGACCGGAGGATCCCAGAGTTCGTTGGAGACCGGAGGATCCCTGAGTTCTTGGGAGACAGGAGGATCCCAGAGTTCGTGGGAGACAGGAGGATCCCAGAGTTCGTGGGAGACAGGAGGATCCCAGAGTTCGTGGGAGACAGGAGGATCCCAGAGTTCAGGCCAGGCAGGAGGATCCCAGTGTTCAGACGAGGCAGACTGGAGTATCCCAGTGTTCAGACGAGGCAGGCAGGTGGATCCCAGAGTTCAGACGTGGGTGACAGGAGGATCCCAGAGATCGTGGGAGACAGGCGGATCCCAGAGTTCGTGGGAGACAGGGGGATCCCAGAGTTCGTGGGAGACAGGAGGATCCCAGAGTTCGTGGGAGACAGGAGGATCCCAGAGTTCGTGGGAGACAGGAGGATCCCAGAGTTCAGGCCAGACAGGAGGATCCCAGAGTTCGTGGGAGACAGGAGGATCCCAGAGTTCAAGCCAGACTGGAGGAACCCAGTGTTCAGACGAGGCAGACAGGAGGATCCCAGTGTTCAGACGAGGCAGAAAGGAGGATCCCAGTGTTCAGACGAGGCAGACAGGAGGATCACAGTGTTCAGACGTGGCAGACAGGAGGATCCCAGATTTCGTGGGAGACAGGAGAATCCCAGAGTTCGTGGGAGACAGGTGGATCCCGGAGTTCGTGGGAGACAGGTGGATCCCAGAGTTCGTTGGAGACAGGAGGATCCCAGAGTTCGTGGGAGACAGGAATATCCCAGAGTTCGTGGGAGGCAGGAGGATCCCAGAGTTCGTGGGAGACAGGAGGATCCCCGAGTTTGTGGGAGACAGGAGGATCCCCGAGTTTGTGGGAGACAGGAGGATCCCAGAGTTCGTGGGAGACAGGAGGATCCCAGAGTTCGTGGGAGACAGGAGTATCCCAGAGTTCGTGGGATACAGGAGGATCCCAGAGTTCGTGGGAGACAGGAGGATCCCAGTGTTCAGACGAGGCAGACAGTAGGATCCTAGTGTTCAGACGTGGCAGACAGGAGGATCCCAGAGATCGTGGGAGACAGGCGGATCCCAAGTTCGTGGGAGACAGGAGGATCCCCGAGTTCGTGGGAGACAGGAGAATCCCAGAGTTCTAGGGAGACAAGAGGATCCCAGAGTTCGTGGGAGACAGGAGGATCCCAGAGTTCAGGCCAGACAGGAGAATCCCAGTGTTCAGACGAGGCAGACAGGAGTATCCCAGTGTTCAGACGAGGCAGACAGGAGGATCCCAATGTTCAGATGTGGCAGACAGGAGGATCCCAGAGTTCGTGGGAGACAGGAGGATCCCAGAGTTCGTGGGAGACTGGAGGATCCCAGAGTTCAGGCCAGACAGGAGGAACCCAGTGTTCAGACGAGGCAGACAGGAGGATCCCAGTGTTCAGACGAGGCAGACAGGAGGATCCCAGTGTTCAGACGAGGCAGACAGGAGGATCCCAGTGTTCAGACGTGGCAGACAGGAGGATCCCAGAGTTCGTGGGAGACAGGAGAATCCCAGAGTTCGTGGGAGACAGGAGGATCCCAGAGTTCAGGCCAGACAGGAGGATCCCAGTGTTCAGACGAGGCCGACAGGATTATCCCAGTGTTCAGACAGGGCAGACAGGAGGATCTCAATGTTCAGATGTGGCAGACAGGATGATCCCAGAGTTCGTGGGAGACAGGAGGATCCCAGAGTTCGTGGGAGACAGGAGGATCCCAGAGTTCGTGGGAGACAGGAGGATCCCAGAGTTCAGGCCAGACGGGAGGAACCCAGTGTTCAGACGAGGCAGACAGGAGGATCCCAGTGTTCAGACGAGAAAGACAGGAGGATCCCAGTGTTCAGACGAGGCAGACAGGAGGATCCCAGTGTTCAGACGAGGCAGACAGGAGGATCCCAGTGTTCAGACGTGGCAGACAGGAGGATCCCAGAGTTCGTGGGAGACAGGAGAATCCCAGAGTTCGTGGGAGACTGGAGGATCCCAGAGTTCAGGCCAGACAGGAGGATCCCAGTGTTCAGACGAGGCAGTCAGGAGGATCCCAATGTTCAGATGTGGCAGACAGGAGGATCCCAGAGTTCGTGGGAGACAGGAGGATCCCAGAGTTCAGGCCAGACAGGAGGATCCCAGTGTTCAGACGAGGCAGACAGGAGTATCCCAGTGTTCAGACGAGGCAGACAGGAGGATCCGAATGTTCAGATGTGGCAGACAGGAGGATCCCAGAGTTCGTGGGAGACAGGAGGATCCCAGAGTTCGTGGGAGACAGGAGGATCCCAGAGTTCAGGCCAGACAGGAGGAACCCAGTGTTCAGACGAGGCAGACAGGAGGATCCCAGTGTTCAGACGAGGCAGACAGGAGGATCCCAGTGTTCAGACGAGGCAGACAGGAGGATCCCAGAGATCGTGGGAGACAGGAGTATCGCAGAGTTCGTGGGAGACAGGAGTATCGCAGAGTTCGTGGGAGACAGTGGGATCCCAGAGTTCAGGCTAGACAGTAGGATCCCAGAGTTCAGGCTAGACAGGTGTATCCCAGTGTTCAGACGAGGCAGACCGGAGGATCCCAGTCATCAGACGAGGCAGACAGGAGGATCCCAGTGTCCAGACGAGGCAGACAGGAGGATCCCACAGTTCAGACGTGGGAGACAGGAGGTTCCCAGTGTTCAGACGAGGCAGTCAGGAGGATCCCAGTGTTCAAACGAGGCAGACAAGAGGATCCCAGTGTTCAGACGAGACAGACAGGAGGATCCCAATGTTCAGATGTGGCAGACAGGAGGATCCCAGAGTTCGTGGGAGACAGGAGGATCCCAGAGTTCGTGGGAGACAGGAGGATCCCAGTGTTCAGACGAGGCAGACAGGAGGATCCCAGTGTTCAGACGAGGCAGACAGGAGGATCCCAATGTTCAGATGTGGCAGACAGGAGGATCCTAGAGATCGTGGGAGACAGGAGGATCCCAGAGTTCAGGCCAGACAGGAGGAACCCAGTGTTCAGACGAGGCAGACAGGAGGATCCCAGTGTTCAGACGAGGCAGACAGGAGGATCCCAGTGTTCAGACGTGGCAGACAGGAGGATCCCAGAGTTCGTGGGAGACAGGAGGATCCCAGAGTTCGTGGCAGACAGGAGGATCCCAGAGTTCGTGGGAGACAGGAGAATCCCAGAGTTCGTGGGAGACAGGAGGATCCCAGAGTTCAGGACAGACAGGAGGATCCCAGTGTTCAGACGAGGCAGACAGGAGTATCCCAGTGTTCAGACGAGGCAGACAGGAGGATCCCAATGTTCAGATGTGGCAGACAGGTGGATCCCAGAGTTCGTGGGAGACAGGAGGATCCCAGCGTTCGTGGGAGACAGGAGGATCCCAGAGTTCAGGCCAGGCAGGAGGATCCCAGTGTTCAGACGAGGCAGACAGGAGTATCCCAGTGTTCAGACGAGGCAGGCAGGTGGATCCCAGAGTTCAGACGTGGGTGACAGGAGGATCCCAGAGATCGTGGGAGACAGGCGGATCCCAGAGTTCGTGGGAGACAGGGGGATCCCAGAGTTCGTGGGAGACAGGAGGATCCCAGAGTTCGTGGGAGACAGGAGGATCCCAGAGTTCAGGCCAGACAGGAGGATCCCAGAGTTCGTGGGAGACAGGAGGATCCCAGAGTTCAAGCCAGACTGGAGGAACCCAGTGTTCAGACGAGGCAGACAGGAGGAACCCAGTGTTCAGAATGAGGCAGAAAGGAGGATCCCAGTGTTCAGACGAGGCAGACAGGAGGATCCCAGAGTTCGTGGTAGACAGGAGAATCCCAGAGTTCGTGGGAGACAGGAGGATCCCAGAGTTCAGGCCAGACAGGAGGATCCCAGTGTTCAGACGAGGCAGACAGGAGTATCCCAGTGTTCAGACGAGGCAGACAGGAGGATCCCAATGTTCAGATGTGGCAGACAGGAGGATCCCAGAGTTCGTGGGAGACAGGAGGATCCCAGAGTTCGTGGCAGACAGGAGGATCCCAGAGTTCGTGGGAGACAGGAGAATCCCAGAGTTCGTGGGAGACAGGAGGATCCCAGAGTTCAGGCCAGACAGGAGGATCCCAGTGTTCAGACGAGGCAGACAGGAGTATCCCAGTGTTCAGACGAGGCAGACAGGAGGATCCGAATGTTCAGATGTGGCAGAC
Source organism: Hypanus sabinus (assembly GCF_030144855.1). NCBI lineage: Eukaryota > Metazoa > Chordata > Chondrichthyes > Myliobatiformes > Dasyatidae > Hypanus > Hypanus sabinus. The sequence goes on along the minus strand of NW_026780356.1, from coordinate 13,511 downwards.
AGGAGGATCCCAGAGTTCGTGGGAGACAGGAGGATCCCGGAGTTCGTGGGAGACAGGAGGATCCCAGAGTTCAGGCCAGACAGGAGGAACCCAGTGTTCAGACGAGGCAGACAGGAGGATCCCAGTGTTCAGACGAGGCAGACAGGAGGATCCCAGTGTTCAGACGAGGCAGACAGGAGGATCCCAGTGTTCAGACGAGGCAGACAGGAGGATCCAAGTGTTCAGACGTGGCAGACAGGAGGATCCCAGAGTTCGTGGGAGACAGGAGGATCCCAGAGTTCGTGGGAGACAGGAGGATCCCAGAGTTCGTGGGAGACAGGACGAGCCCCGAGTTCGTGGGAGACAGGAGGATCCCCGAGTTCGTGGGAGACAGGAGGATCCCCGAGTTCGTCGGAGTCAGGAGGATCCCCGAGTTCGTGGGAGACAGGAGTATCGCAGAGTTCGTGGGAGACAGGAGTATCGCAGAGTTCGTGGGAGACAGGAGGATCCCAGAGTTCAGGCTAGAGAGGAGGATCAAAGATTTCAGGCTAGACAGGAGTATCCCAGAGTTCAGGCTAGACAGGTGTATCCCAGTGTTCAGACGAGGCAGACCGGAGGATCCCAGTCATCAGACGAGGCAGACAGGAGGATCCCAGTGTCCAGACGAGGCAGACAGGAGGATCCCACAGTTCAGACGTGGGAGACAGGAGGTTCCCAGTGTTCAGACGAGGCAGTCAGGAGGATCCCAGTGTTCAAACGAGGCAGACAAGAGGATCCCAGTGTTCAGACGAGACAGAAAGGAGGATCCCAATGTTCAGATGTGGCAGACAGGAGGATCCCAGAGTTCGTGGGAGACAGGAGGATCCCAGAGTTCGTGGGAGACAGGAGGATACCAGAGTTCAGGCCAGACAGGAGGATCCCAGTGTTCAGACGAGGCAGACAGGAGGATCCCAGTGTTCAGACGAGGCAGACAGGAGGATCCCAGTGTTCAGACGAGGCAGACAGGAGGATCCCAATGTTCAGATGTGGCAGACAGGAGGATCCTAGAGATCGTGGGAGACAGGAGGATCCCAGAGTTCAGGCCAGACAGGAGGAACCCAGTGTTCAGACGAGGCAGACAGGAGGATCCCAGTGTTCAGACGAGGCAGACAGGAGGATCCCAGTGTTCAGACGTGGCAGACAGGAGGATCCCAGAGTTCGTGGGAGACAGGAGGATCCCAGAGTTCGTGGCAGACAGGAGGATCCCAGAGTTCGTGGGAGACAGGAGAATCCCAGAGTTCGTGGGAGACAGGAGGATCCCAGAGTTCAGGCCAGACAGGAGGATCCCAGTGTTCAGACGAGGCAGACAGGAGTATCCCAGTGTTCAGACGAGGCAGACAGGAGGATCCCAATGTTCAGATGTGGCAGACAGGAGGATCCCAGAGTTCGTGGGAGACAGGAGGATCCCAGCGTTCGTGGGAGACAGGAGGATCCCAGAGTTCAGGCCAGGCAGGAGGATCCCAGTGTTCAGACGAGGCAGACAGGAGTATCCCAGTGTTCAGACGAGGCAGGCAGGTGGATCCCAGAGTTCAGACGTGGGTGACAGGAGGATCCCAGAGATCGTGGGAGACAGGCGGATCCCAGAGTTCGTGGGAGACAGGGGGATCCCAGAGTTCGTGGGAGACAGGAGGATCCCAGAGTTCGTGGGAGACAGGAGGATCCCAGAGTTCAGGCCAGACAGGAGGATCCCAGAGTTCGTGGGAGACAGGAGGATCCCAGAGTTCAAGCCAGACTGGAGGAACCCAGTGTTCAGACGAGGCAGACAGGAGGAACCCAGTGTTCAGAATGAGGCAGAAAGGAGGATCCCAGTGTTCAGACGAGGCAGACAGGAGGATCCCAGAGTTCGTGGTAGACAGGAGAATCCCAGAGTTCGTGGGAGACAGGAGGATCCCAGAGTTCAGGCCAGACAGGAGGATCCCAGTGTTCAGACGAGGCAGACAGGAGTATCCCAGTGTTCAGACGAGGCAGACAGGAGGATCCCAATCTTCAGATGTGGCAGACAGGAGGATCCCAGAGTTCGTGGGAGACAGGAGGATCCCAGAGTTCGTGGCAGACAGGAGGATCCCAGAGTTCGTGGGAGACAGGAGAATCCCAGAGTTCGTGGGAGACAGGAGGATCCCAGAGTTCAGGCCAGACAGGAGGATCCCAGTGTTCAGACGAGGCAGACAGGAGTATCCCAGTGTTCAGACGAGGCAGACAGGAGGATCCGAATGTTCAGATGTGGCAGACAGGAGGATCCCAGAGTTCGTGGGAGACAGGAGGATCCCGGAGTTCGTGGGAGACAGGAGGATCCCAGAGTTCAGGCCAGACAGGAGGAACCCAGTGTTCAGACGAGGCAGACAGGAGGATCCCAGTGTTCAGACGAGGCAGACAGGAGGATCCCAGTGTTCAGACGAGGCAGACAGGAGGATCCCAGTGTTCAGACGAGGCAGACAGGAGGATCCAAGTGTTCAGACGTGGCAGACAGGAGGATCCCAGAGTTCGTGGGAGACAGGAGGATCCCAGAGTTCGTGGGAGACAGGAGGATCCCAGAGTTCGTGGGAGACAGGACGAGCCCCGAGTTCGTGGGAGACAGGAGGATCCCCGAGTTCGTGGGAGACAGGAGGATCCCCGAGTTCGTCGGAGTCAGGAGGATCCCCGAGTTCGTGGGAGACAGGAGTATCGCAGAGTTCGTGGGAGACAGGAGTATCGCAGAGTTCGTGGGAGACAGGAGGATCCCAGAGTTCAGGCTAGAGAGGAGGATCAAAGATTTCAGGCTAGACAGGAGGATCCCAGAGTTCAGGCTAGACAGGTGTATCCCAGTGTTCAGACGAGGCAGACCGGAGGATCCCAGTCATCAGACGAGGCAGACAGGAGGATCCCAGTGTCCAGACGAGGCAGACAGGAGGATCCCACAGTTCAGACGTGGGAGACAGGAGGTTCCCAGTGTTCAGACGAGGCAGTCAGGAGGATCCCAGTGTTCAAACGAGGCAGACAAGAGGATCCCAGTGTTCAGACGAGACAGAAAGGAGGATCCCAATGTTCAGATGTGGCAGACAGGAGGATCCCAGAGTTCGTGGGAGACAGGAGGATCCCAGAGTTCGTGGGAGACAGGAGGATACCAGAGTTCAGGCCAGACAGGAGGAACCCAGTGTTCAGACGAGGCAGACAGGAGGATCCCAGTGTTCAGACGAGGCAGACAGGAGGATCCCAGTGTTCAGACGAGGCAGACAGGAGGATCCCAATGTTCAGATGTGGCAGACAGGAGGATCCTAGAGATCGTGGGAGACAGGAGAATCCCAGAGTTCTGGCCAGACAGGAGGAACCCAGTGTTCAGACGAGGCAGACAGGAGGATCCCAGTGTTCAGACGAGGCAGACAGGAGGATCCCAGTGTTCAGACGAGGCAGACAGGAGGATCCCAGTGTTCAGACGTGGCAGACAGGAGGATCCCAGAGTTCGTGGGAGACAGGAGAATCCCGGAGTTCGTGGGAGACAGGAGGATCCCAGAGTTCAGGCCAGACAGGAGGATCCCAGTGTTCAGACGAGGCAGACAGGAGTATCCCAGTGTTCAGACGAGGCAGACAGGAGGATCCCAATGTTCAGATGTGGCAGACAGGAGGATCCCAGAGTTCGTGGGAGACAGGAGGATCCCAGAGTTCGTGGCAGACAGGAGGATCCCAGAGTTCGTGGGAGACAGGAGAATCCCAGAGTTCGTGGGAGACAGGAGGATCCCAGAGTTCAGGCCAGACAGGAGGATCCCAGCGTTCAGACGAAGCAGACAGGAGTATCCCAGTGTTCAGACGAGGCAGACAGGAGGATCCCTATGTTCAGATGTGGCAGACAGGAGGATCCCAGAGTTCGTGGGAGACAGGAGGATCCCAGAGTTCGTGGGAGACAGGAGGATCCCAGAGTTCAGTCCAGACAGGAGGAACCCAGTGTTCAGACGAGGCAGACAGGAGGAACCCAGTGTTCAGACGAGGCAGACAGGAGGATCCCAGTGTACAGACGAGGCAGACAGGAGGATCCCAGTTTTCAGACGAGGCAGACAGGAGGATCCAAGTGTTCAGACGTGGCAGACAGGAGGATCCCAGAGTTCGTGGGAGACAGGAGGATCCCAGAGTTCGTGGGAGACAGGAGGATCCCAGAGTTCGTGGGAGACAGGAGGAGCCCCGAATTCGTTGGAGACAGGAGGATCCCCGAGTTCGTGGGAGACAGGAGGATCCCCGAGTTCGTGGGAGTCAGGAGGATCCACGGGTTCGTGGGAGACAGGAGTATCGCAGAGTTCGTGGGAGACAGGAGGATCCCAGAGTTCAGGCTAGACAGGAGGATCAAAGATTTCAGGCTAGACAGGAGGATCCCAGAGTTCAGGCTAGACAGGTGGATCCCAGTGTTCAGACGAGGCAGACCGGAGGATCCCAGTCATCAGACGAGGCAGACAGGAGGATCCCACAGTTCAGACGTGGGAGACAGGAGGTTCCCAGTGTTCAGACGAGGCAGTCAGGAGTATCCCAGTGTTCAGACGAGGCAGACAGGAGGATCCCAATGTTCAGATGTGGCAGACAGGAGGATCCCAGTGTTCAGTCGTGGGAGACAGGAGGATCCCAGTGTTCAGACGTGGGAGACAGGAGGATCTCAGTGTTCAGATGTGGCAGGCAGGTGGATCCCAGAGTTCAGACGTGGGTGACAGGAGGATCCCAGAGTTCGTGGGAGACCGGAGGATCCCAGAGTTCGTTGGAGACCGGAGGATCCCAGAGTTCTTGGGAGACAGGAGGATCCCAGAGTTCGTGGGAGACAGGAGGATCCCAGAGTTCAGGCCAGGCAGGAGGATCCCAGTGTTCAGACGAGGCAGACAGGAGTATCCCAGTGTTCAGACGAGGCAGACAGGAGGATCCCAATGTTCAGATGTGGCAGACAGGAGGATCCCAGAGTTCGTGGTAGACAGGGGGATCCCAGAGTTCGTGGGAGACAGGAGGATCCCAGAGTTCGTGGGAGACAGGAGGATCCCAGAGTTCAGGCCAGACAGGAGGATCCCAGAGTTCGTGGGAGACAGGAGGATCCCAGAGTTCAGGCCAGACAGGAGGAACCCAGTGTTCAGACGAGGCAGACCGGAGGATCCCAGTGTTCAGACGTGGCAGACAGGAGGATCCCAGAGTTCGTGGGAGACAGGAGAATCCCAGAGTTCGTGGGAGACAGGAGTATCGCAGAGTTCGTGGGAGACAGGAGTATCGCAGAGTTCGTTGGAGACAGGAGGATCCCAGAGTTCAGGCTAGACAGGTGGATCAAAGATTTCAGGCTAGACAGGAGGATCCCAGAGTTCAGGCTAGACAGGTGGATCCCAGTGTTCAGACGAGGCAGACCGGAGGATCCCAGTCATCAGACGAGGCAGACAGGAGGATCCCACAGTTCAGACGTGGGAGACAGGAGGTTCCCAGTGTTCAGACGAGGCAGTCAGGAGGATCCCAGTGTTCAGACGTGGGAGACAGGAGGATCCCAGTGTTCAGACGTGGGAGACAGGAGGATCTCAGTGTTCTGATGTGGCAGGCAGGTGGATCCCAGAGTTCAGACGTGGGTGACAGGAGGATCCCAGAGTTCGTGGGAGACCGGAGGATCCCAGAGTTCGTTGGAGACCGGAGGATCCCAGAGTTCTTGGGAGACAGGAGGATCACAGAGTTCGTGGGAGACAGGAGGATCCCAGAGTTCAGGCCAGGCAGGAGGATCCCAGTGTTCAGACGAGGCAGACAGGAGTATCCCAGTGTTCAGACGAGGCAGACAGGAGGATCCCAATGTTCAGATGTGGCAGACAGGAGGATCCCAGAGTTCGTGGGAGACAGGGGGATCCCAGAGTTCGTGGGAGACAGGAGGATCCCAGAGTTCGTGGGAGACAGGAGGATCCCAGATTTCAGGCCAGACAGGAGGATCCCAGAGTTCGTGGGAGACAGGAGGATCCCAGAGTTCAGGCCAGACAGGAGGAACCCAGTGTTCAGACGAGGCAGACAGGAGCATCCCAGTGTTCAGACGAGGCAGAAAGGAGGATCCCAGTGTTCAGACGAGGCAGACCGGAGGATCCCAGTGTTCAGACGTGGCAGACAGGAGGATCCCAGAGTTCGTGGGAGACAGGAGAATCCCAGAGTTCGTGGGAGACAGGTGGATCCCGGAGTTCATGGGAGACAGGTGGATCCCAGAGTTCGTTGGAGACAGGAGGATCCCAGAGTTCGTGGGAGACAGGAATTTCCCAGAGTTCGTGGGAGACAGGAGTATCCCAGAGTTCGTGGGAGACAGGAGGATCCCCGAGTTTGTGGGAGACAGGAGGATCCCCCGAGTTTGTGGGAGACAGGAGGATCCCAGACTTCAGGCCAGACAGGAGGATCCCAGTGTTCAGACGAGGCAGACAGGAGTATCCCAGTGTTCAGACGAGGCAGACAGGAGGATCCCAATGTTCAGATGAGGCAGACAGGATGATCCCAGAGTTCGTGGGAGACAGGAGGATCCCAGAGTTCGTGGGAGACAGGAGGATCCCAGAGTTCAGGCCGGACGGGAGGAACCCAGTGTTCAGACGAGGCAGACAGGAGGATCCCAGTGTTCAGACGAGGCAGACAGGAGGATCCCAGTGTTCAGACGAGGCAGACAGGAGGATCCCAGTGTTCAGACGAGGCAGACAGGAGGATCCCAGTGTTCAGGCGTGGCAGACAGGAGGATCCCAGAGTTAGTGGGAGACAGGAGAATCCCAGAGTTCGTGGGAGACAGGAGGATCCCAGAGTTCAGGCCAGACAGGAGGATCCCAGTGTTCAGACGAGGCAGACAGGAGGATCCCAATGTTCAGATGTGGCAGACAGGAGGATCCCAGAGTTCGTGGGAGACAGGATGATCCCAGAGTTCAGGCCAGACAGGAGGATCCCAGTGTTCAGACGAGGCAGACAGGAGTATCCCAGTGTTCAGACGAGGCAGACAGGAGGATCCCAATGTTCAGATGTGGCAGACAGGAGGATCCCAGATTTCGTGGGAGACAGGAGGATCCCAGAGTTCGTGGGAGACAGGAGGATCCCAGAGTTCAGGCCAGACAGGAGGAACCCAGTGTTCAGACGAGGCAGACAGGAGGATCCCAGTGTTCAGACGAGGCAGACAGGAGGATCCCAGTGTTCAGACGAGGCAGACAGGAGGATCCCAATGTTCAGATGTGGCAGACAGGAGGATCCCAGAGTTCGCGGGAGACAGGAGGATCCCAGAGTTCGCGGGAGACAGGAGGATCCCAGAGTTCATTCCAGACAGGAGGAACCCAGTGTTCAGACGAGGCAGACAGGAGGATCCCAGTGTTCAGACGAGGCAGACAGGATGATCCCAGTGTTCAGACGAGGCAGACAGGAGGATCCCAGTGTTCAGACGTGGCAGACAGGAGGATCCCAGAGTTCGTGGGAGACAGGAGAATCCCAGAGTTCGTGGGAGACAGGAGGATCCCAGAGTTCGTGGCAGACAGGAGGATCCCAGAGTTCGTGGCAGACAGGAGGATCCCAGAGTTCGTGGAGACAGGAGAATCCCAGAGTTCGTGGGAGACAGGAGGATCCCAGAGTTCAGGCCAGACAGGAGGATCCCAGTGTTCAGACGAGGCAGACAGGAGTATCCCAGTGTTCAGACGAGGCAGACAGGAGGATCCCAATGTTCAGATGTGGCAGAGAGGAGGATCCCAGAGTTCGTGGGAGACAGGAGGATCCCAGAGTTCGTTGGAGACAGGAGGATCCCAGAGTTCAGGCCAGACTGGAGGAACCCAGTGTTCAGACGAGGCAGACAGGAGGATCCCAGTGTTCAGACGAGGCAGACAGGAGGATCCCAGTGTTCAGACGAGGCAGACAGGAGGATCCAAGTGTTCAGACGTGGCAGACAGGAGGATCCCAGAGTTCGTGGCAGACAGGAGGATCCCAGAGTTCGCGGGAGACAGGAGGATCCCAGAGTTCGCGGGAGACAGGAGGATCCTAGAGTTCAGGCCAGACAGGAGGATCCCAGTGTTCAGACGAGGCAGACAGGAGTATCCCAGTGTTCAGACGAGGCAGACAGGAGGATCCCAATGTTCAGATGTGGCAGACAGGAGGATCCCAGAGTTCGTGGGAGACAGGAGGATCCCAGAGTTCGTGGCAGACAGGAGGATCCCAGAGTTCGTGGGAGACAGGAGAATCCCAGAGTTCGTGGGAGACAGGAGGATCCCAGAGTTCAGGCCAGACAGGAGGATCCCAGTGTTCAGACGAGGCAGACAGGAGTATCCCAGTGTTCAGACGAGGCAGACAGGAGGATCCCAATGTTCAGATGTGGCAGAGAGGAGGATCCCAGAGTTCGTGGGAGACAGGAGGATCCCAGAGTTCAGGCCAGACTGGAGGAACCCAGTGTTCAGACGAGGCAGACAGGAGGATGCCAGTGTTCAGACGAGGCAGACAGGAGGATCCCAGTGTTCAGACGAGGCAGACAGGAGGATCCAAGTGTTCAGACGTGGCAGACAGGAGGATCCCAGAGTTCGTGGGAGACAGGAGGATCCCAGAGTTCGTGGGAGACAGGAGGATCCCAGAGTTCGTGGGAGAGAGGAGGAGCCCCGAGTTCGTGGGAGACAGGAGGATCCCAGAGTTCGTGGGAGACAGGAGAATCCCAGAGTTCGTGGGAGACAGGAGTATCGCAGAGTTCGTGGGAGACAGGAGTATCGCAGAGTTCGTGGGAGACAGGAGGATCCCAGAGTTCAGGCTAGACAGGAGGATCAAAGATTTCAGGCTAGACAGGAGGATCCCTGAGTTCAGGCTAGACAGGTGGATCCCAGTGTTCAGACGAGGCAGACCGGAGGATCCCAGTCATCAGACGAGGCAGACAGGAGGATCCCAGTGAACAGACGAGGCTGACAGGAGGATCCCACAGTTCAGACGTGGGAGACAGGAAGTTCCCAGTGTTCAGACGAGGCAGTCAGGAGGATCCCAGTGTTCAAACGAGGCAGACAAGAGGATCCCAGTGTTCAGACGAGACAGACAGGAGGATCCCAATGTTCAGATGTGGCAGACAGGAGGATCCCAGAGTTCGTGGGAGACAGGAGGATACCAGAGTTCAGGCCAGACAGGAGGAACCCAGTGTTCAGACGAGGCAGACAGGAGGATCCCAGTGTTCAGACGAGGCAGACAGGAGGATCCCAGTGTTCAGACGAGGCAGACAGGAGGATCCCAATGTTCAGATGTGGCAGACAGGAGGATCCTAGAGTTCGTGGGAGACAGGAGGATCCCAGAGTTCAGGCCACACAGGAGGAACCCAGTGTTCAGACGAGGCAGACAGGAGGATCCCAGTGTTCAGACGAGGCAGACAGGAGGATCCCACTGTTCAGACGTGGCAGACAGGTGGATCCCAGAGTTCGTGGGAGACAGGAGAATCCCAGAGTTCGTGGGAGACAGGAGGATCCCAGAGTTCAGGCCTGACAGGAGGATCCCAGTGTTCAGACGAGGCAGACAGGAGTATCCCAGTGTTCAGACGAGGCAGACAGGAGGATCCCAATGTTCAGATGTGGCAGACAGGAGGATCCCAGAGTTCGTGGGAGACAGGAGGATCCCAGAGTTCGTGGCAGACAGGAGGATCCCAGAGTTCGTGGGAGACAGGAGAATCCCAGAGTTCGTGGGAGACAGGAGGATCCCAGAGTTCAGGCCAGACAGGAGGATCCCAGTGTTCAGACGAGGCAGACAGGAGTATCCCAGTGTTCAGACGAGGCAGACAGGAGGATCCCAATGTTCAGATGTGGCAGACAGGAGGATCCCAGAGTTCGTGGGAGACAGGAGTATCCCAGAGTTCGTGGGAGACAGGAGGATCCCAGAGTTCAGGCCAGACAGGAGGAACCCAGTGTTCAGACGAGGCAGACAGGAGGATCCCAGTGTTCAGACGAGGCAGACAGGAGGATCCCAGTGTTCAAACGAGGCAGACAGGAGGATCCAAGTGTTCAGACGTGGCAGACAGGAGGATCCCAGAGTTCGTGGGAGACAGGAGGATCCCAGAGTTCGTGGGAGACAGGAGGATCCCAGAGTTCGTGGGAGACAGGAGGAGCCCCGAGTTCGTTGGAGACAGGAGGATCCCCGAGTTCGTGGGAGACAGGAGGATCCCCGAGTTCGTGGGAGACAGGAGTATCGCAGAGTTCGTGGGAGACAGGAGTATCGCAGAGTTCGTGGGAGACAGGAGGATCCCAGAGTTCAGGCTAGACAGGAGGATCAAAGATTTCAGGCTAGACATTAGGATCCCAGAGTTCAGGCTAGACAGGTGGATCCCAGTGTTCAGACGAGGCAGACCGGAGGATCCCAGTCATCAGACGAGGCAGACCGGAGGATCCCACAGTTCAGACGTGGGAGACAGGAGGTTCCCAGTGTTCAGACGAGGCAGTCAGGAGGATCCCGGTGTTCAGACGAGGCAGACAGGAGGATCCCAGTGTTCAGACGTGGGAGACAGGAGGATCCCAGTGTTCAGACGTGGGAGACAGGAGGATCTCAGTGTTCAGATGTGGCAGGCAGGTGGATCCCAGAGTGCAGACGTGGGTGACAGGAGGATCCCAGTGTCCAGACGAGGCAGACAGGAGGATCCCACAGTTCAGACGTGGGAGACAGGAGGTTCCCAGTGTTCAGACGAGGCAGTCAGGAGGATATCAGTGTTCAAACGAGGCAGACAAGAGGATCCCAGTGTTCAGACGAGACAGACAGGAGGATCCCAATGTTCAGATGTGGCAGACAGGAGGATCCCAGAGTTCGTGGGTGACAGGAGGATCCCAGAGTTCGTGGGAGACAGGAGGATCCCAGAGTTCGTGGGAGACAGGAGGATCCCAGAGTTCAGGCCAGACAGGAGGAACCCAGTGTTCAGACGAGGCAGACAGGAGTATCCCAGTGTTCAGACGAGGCAGACAGGAGGATCCCAGTGTTCAGACGAAGCAGACAGGAGGATCCCAATGTTCAGATGTGGCAGACAGGAGGATCCTAGAGTTCGTGGGAGACAGGAGGATCCCAGAGTTCGCGGGAGACAGGAGGATCCCAGAGTTCAGGCCAGACAGGAGGAACCCAGTGTTCAGACGAGGCAGACAGGAGGATCCCAGTGTTCAGAGGAGGCAGACAGGAGGATCCCAGTGTTCAGACGAGGCAGACAGGAGGATCCCAGTGTTCAGACGTTGCAGACAGGAGGATCCAAGAGTTCGTGGGAGACAGGAGAATCCCAGAGTTCGTGGGAGACAGGAGGATCCCAGAGTTCAGACGAGGCAGACAGGAGGATCCCAGTGTTCAGACGAGGCAGACAGGAGGATCCCAATGTTCAGATGTGGCAGACAGGAGTATCCCAGAGTTCGTGGGAGACAGGAGGATCCCAGAGTTCGTGGGAGACAGGAGGATCCCAAAGTTCGTGGGAGACAGGAGGATCCCAGAGTTCAGGCCAGACAGGAGGAACCCAGTGTTCAGACGAGGCAGACAGGAGGATCCCAGTGTTCAGACGAGGCAGACAGGAGGATCCCAGTGTTCAGACGAGGCAGACAGAAGGATCCAAGTGTTCAGACGTGGCAGACAGGAGGATCTCAGAGTTCGTGGGAGACAGGAGGATCCCAGAGTTCGTGGGAGACAGGAGGATCCCAGAGTTCGTGGGAGACAGGAGGATCCCAGAGTTCGTGGGAGACAGGAGGAGCCCAGAGTTCGTGGGAGACAGGAGGATCCCAGAGTTCAGGCCAGACAGGAGGATCCCAGTGTTCAGACGAGGCAGACCGGAGTATCCCAGTGTTCAGACGAGGCAGACAGGAGGATCCCAATGTTCAGATGTGGCAGACAGGAGGATCCCAGAGTTCGTGGGAGACAGGGGGATCCCAGAGTTCGTGGGAGACAGGAGGATCCCAGAGTTCGTGGGAGACAGGAGGATCCCAGAGTTCAGGCCAGACAGGAGGATCCCAGAGTTCGTGGGAGACAGGAGGATCCCAGTGTTCAGACGAGGCAGACCGGAGGATCCCAGTGTTCAGACGTGGCAGACAGGAGGATCCCAGAGTTCGTGGGAGACAGGAGAATCCCAGAGTTCGTGGGAGACAGGTGGATCCCGGAGTTCGTGGGAGACAGGTGGATCCCAGAGTTCGTTGGAGACAGGAGGATCCCAGAGTTCGTGGGAGACAGGAATATCCCAGAGTTCGTGGGAGACAGGAGTATCCCAGAGTTCGTGGGAGACAGGAGGATCCCCGAGTTTGTGGGAGACAGGAGGATCCCCGAGTTTGTGGGAGACAGGAGGATCCCAGAGTTCGTGGGAGACAGGAGTATCCCAGAGTTCGTGGGATACAGGAGGATCCCAGAGTTCGTGGGAGTCAGGAGGATCCCAGTGTTCAGACGAGGCAGAAAGTAGGATCCCAGTGTTCAGACGTGGCAGACAGGAGGATCCCAGAGTTCGTGGGGGACAGGGGGATCCCAAGTTCGTGGTAGACAGGAGGATCCCAGAGTTCGTGGGAGACAGGAGGATCCCAGAGTTCAGGCCAGACAGGAGGATCCCAGTGTTCAGACGAGGCAGACAGGAGGATCCCAATGTTCAGATGTGGCAGACAGGAGGATCCCAGAGTTCGTGGGAGACAGGGGGATCCCAGAGTTCGTGGGAGACAGGAGGATCCCAGAGTTCGTGGGAGACAGGAGGATCCCAGAGTTCAGGCCAGACAGGAGGATCCCAGAGTTCGTGGGAGACAGGAGGATTCCAGAGTTCAGGCCAGACAGGAGGAACCCAGTGTTCAGACGAGGCAGAAAGGAGGATCCCAGTGTTCAGACGAGGCAGACCGGAGGATCCCAGTGTTCAGACGTGGCAGACAGGAGGATCCCAGAGTTCGTGGGAGACAGGAGAATCCCAGAGTTCGTGGGAGACAGGTGGATCCCGGAGTTCGTGGGAGACAGGTGGATCCCAGAGTTCGTTGGAGACAGGAGGATCCCAGAGTTCGTGGGAGACAGGAATATCCCAGAGTTCGTGGGAGACAGGAGTATCCCAGAGTTCGTGGGAGACAGGAGGATCCCCGAGTTTGTGGGAGACAGGAGGATCCCCGAGTTTGTGGGAGACAGGAGGATCCCAGAGTTCGTGGGAGACAGGAGTATCCCAGAGTTCGTGGGATACAGGAGGATCCCAGAGTTCGTGGGAGTCAGGAGGATCCCAGTGTTCAGACGAGGCAGAAAGTAGGATCCCAGTGTTCAGACGTGGCAGACAGGAGGATCCCAGAGTTCGTGGGGGACAGGGGGATCCCAAGTTCGTGGTAGGTAGGAGGATCCCAGAGTTCGTGGGAGACAGGAGGATCCCAGAGTTCAGGCCAGACAGGAGGATCCCAGTGTTCAGACGAGGCAGACAGGAGTATCCCAGTGTTCAGACGAGTCAGACAGGAGGATCCCAGTGTTCAGACGTGGCAGACAGGAGGATCCCAGTTCGTGGGAGACAGGAGAATCCCAGAGTTCGTGGGAGACAGGAGGATCCCAGAGTTCGTGGGAGACAGGAGGATCCCAGAGTTCAGGCCAGACAGGAGGATCCCAGAGTTCAGGCC